>NC_058090.1:17987853-18115353 GCF_014858855.1 Bufo gargarizans | reverse complement strand
GGAAATAACCGGCTGCTTACTGAAGGCGGATTCTCTGACCAGGAGAGTAAATGTTAGCTGTAGCCCTGGGATAACGACCAAGTGAGGGGATGGAGAAAGAGGCCGATCACACAGGAGGGGGCACCGAGCCCAATGCAAATGTCACTACAAGAAAAGCAAACTTCATTCAGATGCCTATGAGTAATGTACCCACGGTGATGCCATGCACAGAGCAGCACGGTGCTGAGCACAATTACATCTCCAGTCCTGGATAGTGTTTTGATGGTTGAGCAGGAGTCTCAGACTGGTCAGCCATGAGCCAGGACACTGGTCAGCAGGGTCCATGAACAGATCTAGGAATGCGCAGGCAGCATGTGAATGGTGCCCAGTGCTGAGGGCGCTCGCCAGTGTATTGGAGGATTACAGAGGTCTCTCATTCTCCGCTGGGATTACTACAAGCGTGCCGGGTAACGCTCTTAAATCTCTAATCTTTCAATTGCTTTGTGCAACGAGAGAGTGCAGCAATTGGGATTAACTCCTGCACTACCGATCTGATATTTGCTCTGATTAAGTAATAGAAGGACAACTGTGAGCAGGCAAAGGAAGGGTTAATACTGTAATAAATCAGATGTTTCTGGAGCAGGCGATTACAAGAAATCTCCAATTCAGGAGGTTTGGTAATTGCAAAGAGTTTAATATAATGGAAGAAATAAATGGGCGGGAGCGCCACCCGACGACAACACAGAATGGCAGGTGGGGTTCATGATGAGAAGTTGAGCACTGAGGACAGACACTGGATGATGAGGGTTCAGGCCATTGTCCCACTACATCCCTCAACTACATCAGTCACAACTGAGAAAAGAAGTGCTGTGTAAATATAAGTGTCCGAGGGGTTAACCATGTGCGGCACAACACCCCATTAACCAGATGAAACCATGCGGCGCTCTTGGCCCCGGCTCCCATGTGCATATTATCAGCTTATCATGAGCGCTCCCCCGGGACGGCCGGATTAGAATAAAGCAGAGCGATGTGGCTGGCTGCTTGGTAAAATTAATTGGAAAATAGCTGCCATACTGACCAGCCTCCTACTTTCTATGGCAGCCTGGGACTTGCAGTGCAGGCAGTCAAGCTGACGAACTGCCCGAAGGCCATTCCCTGCACAAACTTCACCACCTCCTCAACCATGGATTCTCCACCACTGCTCCCATCATCCACCACTGACAACCGCTCAGTACCACTTCTGTAAACTGGGACATGTGACATCTTCTCAGTAGGACTGAGGTTGTGCTGTAACTGCTCGCTGAGGATGGCGCAGTCTTGTGACTACCAGCACAGTGGGGAGGACATTTACACCACTAGGGGGAGCAGCATAGTCATCAGAGCAGAGAGCATTGGCACCACCAGGGGGCACTGCAGCTGCATAGCCATCAGAGGAGAGGGTGCTGGCACCACCAGGGGGCACTGCAGAAAGAGCTCAGCCACAATGGATAATAGATCATCCAATAATGAAAGTTGTGGACAAGAAAGAAAACGTAAACTGTCCATTAAAGAGGACCTTTCATGGGATTATCTGTTAGAAACTAGTATGCTTACCACATAGGGCTGCCCCTTCAGATTCTAAAATGGCCCTCCGTTCTGTTGATGTGTCCACCGCTGTTTTTGGCGACCGATAAGTTAATTTAGAGTATCGGTACAGGGAGGAGGAGATGGCCAGCTTTCTCAATGGGAGTCTCCTTTACCCTGGATGAAGCACGTCACAGCCGGGGAGAAGGTGAGCTAACATTACATTGTGGCTGCTCCCAGAGGCTACTTTCACATCTGTGGCACAGAGATCCGGCAAAAAAAATGCTGGGAATTGGCCAGGGACGCACTGCAGCGGTTTGTCTCCTGCACATTCCCTGTATTTTGACTGGAAGGTGGCTGGATTTCCACTGCACTTACTGGGTCCGGCAGGCGTACCATTTGCATCTGGGAGGCTGCTCTCTGCAGAATCCATGCCACAGATGAGATAGAAGCCTGATCCAAACAATAACGGAGAGCGCCTAACACGTCTCTATATGATTCCATATTATTATGTTTCATCTGCACAGTATAAAAGATCCACCATTTCAGCAGCTACAGAAAAACAACAACTCCCCCCATCTTACCTCGGTCACAGGTCCTTCCCCAGTGTCCGCTGCCTGTACAATCGCACACAAAGCGGTTCCAGCCATCCCTACAGGCCGCATTGTTCTTGCAGGGGTAACTATCGCACTGTTTGCCGCTCATCCGAGAGCAGGACGACTTCACGCCAGCCGCGTTCTGGGCCTCCGCCAGCTGCCGGATGTTCTTACTACGCCCATCAATGAACAGGTCACGGATACAGCCAACATAACCGTAGTTCAGCATAGCCGTCCAAAGCTCAGTGGGTAAGATCAGCCCTGCCCGGTTCTCAGGAAGACCCCCCAAATACATCTCCCCTTCTAAGTCCAAAATCTCACTCTCACCACTGGCAGTGAATGGGGTGCGCTTGCTATTAACAGAGATGGTGCCTGCAACAGAAAGAGGAGTCAGATGAAAAGAAAAATCAGGAATAACCCCACAACCCGTACCGCGGCCGCCCGGCTGGATGGAGCGTCCTGGGAAAATACTCCACCAGCTTGATAAAGACCAACTAAGGTCGGAACGTCGCTGTATTCTAGCTGCTTCAGGGAATAAATCACAGTTTTTTCACCAACTACCGGTGAGTGCTGCGGATTATTGAAATTTCTGGAAGAGTTGGGACCCCCAGCCAGGATCCCTATCTGCGTGCACCATCCGGCTTGCAAGCCCCTTCACTGGTCCGTACCCAAGTGTGTGGGATGAGTAGTGCTGCCAATCCTTGAGAGGATCGGGGGGCACATTATATATACTGTATATATCTGAGGAGGGGCAGAGGATCGGGGGGCACATTATATATACTGTATATATCTGAGGAGGGGCAGAGGATCGGGGGGCACATTATATATACTGTATATATCTGAGGAGAGGCAGAGGATCGGGGAGCACATTATATATACTGTATATATCTGAGGAGGGGCAGAGGCTCGGGGAGCACATTATATATACTGTATATATCTGAGGAGGGGCAGAGGATCGGGGAGCACATTATATATACTGTATATATCTGAGGAGGGGCAGAGGACCGGGGAGCACATTATATATACTGTATATATCTGAGGAGGGGCAGAGGCTCGGGGGCACATTATATATACTGTATATATCTGAGGAGGGGCAGAGGCTCGGGGTGCACATTATATATACTGTATATATCTGAGGAGGGGAAGAGGCTCGGGGGAGCACATTATATATACTGTATATATCTGAGGAGGGGCAGAGGCTCGGGGAGCACATTATATATACTGTATATATCTGAGGAGGGGCAGAGGCTCGGGGGGCACATTATATATACTGTATATATCTGAGGAGGGGCAGAGGATCGGGGCGCACATTATATATACTGTATATATCTGAGGAGGGGCAGAGGCTCAGGGGCACATTATATATACTGTATATATCTGAGGAGGGGCAGAGGCTCGGGGGCACATTATATATACTGTATATATCTGAGGAGGGGCAAGAGGCTCGGGGAGCACATTATATATACTGTATATATCTGAGGAGGGGCAGAGGCTCGGGGGCACATTATAAATACTGTATATATCTGAGGAGGGGCAGAGGCTCGGGGGCACATTATATATACTGTATATATCTGAGGAGGGGCAGAGGCTCGGGGAGCACATTATATATACTGTATATATCTGAGGAGGGGCAGAGGCTCGGGGAGGCACATTATATATACTGTATATATCTGAGGAGGGGCAGAGGCTCGGGGGCACATTATATATACTGTATATATCTGAGGAGGGGCAGAGGCTCGGGGAGCACATTATATATACTGTATATATCTGAGGAGGGGCAGAGGCTCGGGAGGCACATTATATATACTGTATATATCTGAGGAGGGGCAGAGGCTCGGGGAGCACATTATATATACTGTATATATCTGAGGAGGGGCAGAGGCTCGGGGGGCACATTATATATACTGTATATATCTGAGGAGGGGCAGAGGCTCGGGGGGCACATTATATATACTGTATATATCTGAGGAGGGGCAGAGGCTCGGGGGGCACATTATATATACTGTATATATCTGAGGAGGGGCAGAGGATCGGGGAGCACATTATATATACTGTATATATCTGAGGAGGGGCCAGAGGCTCGGGGAGCACATTATATATACTGTATATATCTGAGGAGGGGCAGAGGCTCGGGGAGCACATTATATATACTGTATATATCTGAGGAGGGGCAGAGGCTCGGGGAGCACATTATATATACTGTATATATCTGAGGAGGGGCAGAGGCTCGGGGGGCACATTATATATACTGTATATATCTGAGGAGGGGCAGAGGCTCGGGGAGCACATTATATATACTGTATATATCTGAGGAGGGGCAGAGGCTCGGGGAGCACATTATATATACTGTATATATCTGAGGAGGGGCAGAGGCTCGGGGGCACATTATATATACTGTATATATCTGAGGAGGGGCAGAGGCTCGGGGAGCACATTATATATACTGTATATATCTGAGGAGGGGCAGAGGCTCGGGGGGCACATTATATATACTGTATATATCTGAGGAGGGGCAGAGGCTCGGTGGGCACATTATATATACTGTATATATCTGAGGAGGGGCAGAGGCTCGGGGAGCACATTATATATACTGTATATCTGAGGAGGGGCAGAGGCTCGGGGGGCACATTATATATACTGTATATATCTGAGGAGGGGCAGAGGCTCGGGGGCACATTATATATACTGTATATATCTGAGGAGGGGCAGAGGCTCGGGGGGCACATTATATATACTGTATATATCTGAGGAGGGGCAGAGGCTCGGGGGGCACATTATATATACTGTATATATCTGAGGAGGGGCAGAGGATCGGGAGCACATTATATATACTGTATATATCTGAGGAGGGGCAGAGGCTCGGGGGGCACATTATATATACTGTATATATCTGAGGAGGGGCAGAGGCTCGGGGAGCACATTATATATACTGTATATATCTGAGGAGGGGCAGAGGATCGGGGAGCACATTATATATACTGTATATATCTGAGGAGGGGCAGAGGATCGGGGAGCACATTATATATACTGTATATATCTGAGGAGGGGCAGAGGCTCGGGGGGCACATTATATATACTGTATATATCTGAGGAGGGGCAGAGGCTCGGGGAGCACATTATATATACTGTATATATCTGAGGAGGGGCAGAGGATCGGGGAGCACATTATATATACTGTATATATCTGAGGAGGGGCAGAGGCTCGGGGAGCACATTATATATACTGTATATATCTGAGGAGGGGCAGAGGATCGGGGAGCACATTATATATACTGTATATATCTGAGGAGGGGCAGAGGCTCGGGGAGCACATTATATATACTGTATATATCTGAGGAGGGGCAGAGGCTCGGGGAGCACATTATATATACTGTATATATCTGAGGAGGGGCAGAGGATCGGGGAGCACATATATACTGTATATATCTGAGGAGGGGCAGAGGCTCGGGGAGCACATTATATATACTGTATATATCTGAGGAGGGGCAGAGGATCGGGGGGCACATTATATATACTGTATATATCTGAGGAGGGGCAGAGGCTCGGGGAGCACATTATATATACTGTATATATCTGAGGAGGGGCAGAGGATCGGGGAGCACATTATATATACTGTATATATCTGAGGAGGGGCAGAGGATCGGGGGGCACATTATATATACTGTATATATCTGAGGAGGGGCAGAGGCTCGGGGGCACATTATATATACTGTATATATCTGAGGAGGGGCAGAGGCTCGGGGAGCACATTATATATACTGTATATCTGAGGAGGGGCAGAGGCTCGGGGGGCACATTATATATACTGTATATATCTGAGGAGGGGCAGAGGCTCGGGGGGCACATTGATTATACTGCATGTATCTGAGGAGGGGCAGAGGCTCGGGGGGCACATTATATATACTGTATATATCTGAGGAGGGGCAGAGGCTCGGGAGCACATTATATATACTGCATGTATCTGAGGAGGGGCAGAGGATCGGGGGGCACATTATATATACTGTATATATCTGAGGAGGGGCAGAGGATCGGGGAACACATTATATATACTGTATATATCTGAGGAGGGGCAGAGGATCGGGGAGCACATTATATATACTGTATATATCTGAGGAGGGGCAGAGGCTCGGGGAGCACATTATATATACTGTATATATCTGAGGAGGGGCAGAGGATCGGGGGGCACATTATATATACTGTATATATCTGAGGAGGGGCAGAGGCTCGGGGAGCACATTATATATACTGTATATATCTGAGGAGGGGCAGAGGATCGGGGAGCACATTATATATACTGTATATATCTGAGGAGGGGCAGAGGCTCGGGGGGCACATTGATTATACTGCATGTATCTGAGGAGGGGCAGAGGCTCGGGGGGCACATTATATATACTGTATATATCTGAGGAGGGGCAGAGGCTCGGGGGGCACATTATATATACTGTATATATCTGAGGAGGGGCAGAGGCTCGGGGGGCACATTATATATACTGTATATATCTGAGGAGGGGCAGAGGATCGGGGAGCACATTATATATACTGTATATATCTGAGGAGGGGCAGAGGATCGGGGAGCACATATATACTGTATATATCTGAGGAGGGGCAGAGGATCGGGGAGCACATTATATATACTGTATATATCTGAGGAGGGGCAGAGGCTCGGGGGGCACATTGATTATACTGCATGTATCTGAGGAGGGGCAGAGGCTCGGGGGGCACATATATACTGTATATATCTGAGGAGAGGCAGAGGCTCGGGGAGCACATTATATATACTGTATATATCTGAGGAGGGGCAGAGGATCGGGGGGCACATTATATATACTGTATATATCTGAGGAGGGGCAGAGGCTCGGGGGGCACATTGATTATACTGCATGTATCTGAGGAGGGGCAGAGGCTCGGGGGGCACATTGATTATACTGCATGTATCTGAGGAGGGGCAGAGGCTCGGGGGGCACATTATATATACTGTATATATCTGAGGAGGGGCAGAGGCTCGGGGGGCACATTATATATACTGTATATATCTGAGGAGGGGCAGAGGATCGGGGAGCACATTATATATACTGTATATATCTGAGGAGGGGCAGAGGCTCGGGGGGCACATATATACTGTATATATCTGAGGAGGGGCAGAGGCTCGGGGGCACATTATATATACTGTATATATCTGAGGAGGGGCAGAGGCTCGGGGGGCACATTATATATACTGTATATATCTGAGGAGGGGCAGAGGATCGGGGAGCACATTATATATACTGTATATATCTGAGGAGGGGCAGAGGCTCGGGGGGCACATTATATATACTGTATATATCTGAGGAGGGGCAGAGGATCGGGGAGCACATTATATATACTGTATATATCTGAGGAGGGGCAGAGGCTCGGGGGGCACATTGATTATACTGCATGTATCTGAGGAGGAGGCCACATCGTGTTCTCGTAGCCTCTTTCGTGTATTTACGCTGCACGTCATACAGGGATCATTTACTCGATCTTAATGACTGAGAAGGAACAATCTCTGCACTTCTTAAATGTCAAGAGTGCGTTCAGTAGAAAAGGTTAAGACACTGGAGTGTGGCCCCTGGAGCGCCCCCTCCTCAGCTGTCTGATCAGTGTAGTCTACATGGAAGCATGCCCAGCACAGCAGACACAGAATTCATTCTTCAGCCCATGGACGGCTATAAAGCGTATTGTGGCGGGTAAGGGATAAATGTTAAGACTGGTGGAGGTCTGATTGCTGGGACCCTAACCAATCATGACAAAGGGGGTTTCTGTGGAGTGATGGTCGAGCATTGGCTCTGCCACTGCACTCCATATAGGCGAACGCTGTGCTGCATAAGTCCACAGAGATCAATGAAGCAGCAATGCACATGCTCAATCTGCCACTCTGTTCGTACGTGGGATTCCAAGTTTTATCTAAGTCTGTGCTTGCAGTGAGCAGACCATCAGTCGGCCATGTGAAGCTCCGGCATGTTCCCCGCCATAAGCTAACCACAGACATTCACAGTGACCCCAGCCATTTCAATAGGATGAATTCACTGTGTATGAAAAGGGTCTGACTGCCCCTCGACACCTACTGAGGGGTCACAAGATCATATTGAGGTGGGGCTTTTCTTAAAATAACCTTCCTCATTCAAAAAATAAAAAAATATAAATATATAAATATATATATCACATTATCTTTTTAGCTGCAGACTCATCAGCTCCTGGTCTCCTGTCATCAGGATGGCCGCAGCGCCTCTCAGACTACCTGGGCACACTGTGCGTTTGGTAGCCCAAGACACTTCCTGCTGCTCGTGGATTGGTCAGTACTGCTCATGTGACAATCAGGAAGTGTCCCGGACTACTACCGTTTTGGGTAATCAGTCACATTTTGGGTGTTTGGATGTTATGATCTCCTTATGCACCCTTGTATATGACAAGATGGCAGCTCTTGTGGGGAGGTCTAGAAGTTAGGTTATGTTTGTATTTTCAGGCTTTAAATCTTAATAAAGATTTAAAAAAATAAATAAATATGAAATGTGACAAGCGGTGCAGCCATCTTGGATGAAAGAAGAAGAGGCAGAGAATTAGTGGATGATACCAGGTAGGTGTTCTCATCGCGCCTTATTAGCCTCAAACTAGAGGGTCACTTTAATTTCTTCAGGGATAAGCAGCATGATAGCCACTTATCTCCCCAGCTTATACCCCTAGAGACAAGAATTTCGGGGAGCCGGTCACACCCTTTGGCATATAGGAGCAGGTGATAGAAGTAAAGATTCCTGTTCCGTTAGCCATGCTTCCATGTAGGACCTCTCACGTAGGCTCCACAGGGCTCCCCTCCACGTAGTTTCTGAATCATTAGGACACACCAGTGAAGGCTGACCTACCTGACCGACCGTCCCGCTGGATGTCCACATGATACCACTCGCCATCGTTGGCCTTCTTGCTGGTGGCTTTCACCTTTATTGTCCCTGAGCCCATGTCTAGCAGGAGATAAAGATGGCCATCCAACAACTCAACAGCAAAGAAGTCCACCTTGGTATTCTTCTGACTGCGGATGTCCTTCCTGTCCTGTGGCTTCCCATGTGTGAAAAGGATGAGGCCGTTGGGTTCTGTGGTGCGAAAATCAAAAGATATGGAGCCCATTCGCTTAGTGTTCCACTTGGGCAGGCTGATGAAGGCTTCCGGGCTCTCAAAGCTGATGGGGTCCAGAGTGGCCACGTTCTCACACTTGAAGACCACATCTCCGTAGATCTTCATTTTTGTGTCTCCAATCCTGGCCTGGCGGGAAAGCTCCAGGCGGATATCGTTGTTCTTATAGACAACCTACAGTGTGGAGACATGGCACAAGAGTCAAAATCTCCAGCACCCCCTCAGGTGGCTACCAGGCTGGACAACTATACCTAATCAACGTGTAATGATAAGCTGGACTGGAATCAATTGCGACAAACCCTCCGCTGTAAGAGCAGTTACGTCAGAATACCATTTAAGCCTCTGGGTGTAAACAGGGAATATTCACATTCATTGACATCAAGCTGCAGAGATCTTAAAGAGGGCCTGTCTCCACTCCGGACATGTCTGTTTAAAAAAATAGTTATTTTCTCCATGGACTAAGATGTACCGTTCTTCTCCTATTCCTGCTAGAAGTTTACAGATAAAGGTACAGATGGGCGTTACCAGTTGGGAGTGTGTCGTGCATTATCCAATGAGAGCTGGCAGACTGTGCAGGGACACACCCCCAACTGATAACTCCCAACTGGACTTTTCTTCATAAACTTCTAGCAGGAATAAGAGAAGAACGAAACAACATAGAGGCATAAGAATAGATGCTCCAAAATGGTTATTACATGGGGAATGCAAGCGGTTCCCAAACTAGGCATGTCAGGCGAGGGGACAGGTCCTCTGGAAAAATTGTCAAAAATTACACAGCAAATTCTATTAGTTGAACATTTCCTCATTCTGCAAATCTTTTTTAAGTTGCTATTTTTATTCAGCTGGCCCCATGACACCGGGGGTGAACCGCATGTCCGAGATTACCTTGCACTGTTTTCTCCTTAGACAAAACGGGATTAGATAATTTATTCCTTCACCAGAAAGATGCTTTAAATTAACCCTTAAATACATGCATCCACTCATCAGTGAGTGGGGTCCAAGAGACTAGCACCTACGTATAGATGAATTCATGGACATTGTTCTTATGTGAAGCCTCCTCCCCATTTTCAGAGACAGCCTAGTCTTTCCAGGCCCTGAGAAATGACCTCCTATATTATGTCACTTCCATCTCTGACCAGCAGGTGTCACCACATCAGCACAATCCTGCTGCTCCACACTGAAGTCCAGAAGCGGAGAACCCCTCCAATCACCGACAAAGACGTCTTATCCAGGGTAAAACTACTAACAGGGTGTCTACAAAAGACTCCATTCACTAGAGATCAGCGGTGACATCATGAGAATGCCGCCTATCCTTTCAGTAGAGATCAGCGGTGACATGCTGTTTTTGGGCAGAGTTCCCCCTCCAGAGCGAGGAAGAGCAAGAACAGAAGCACACGAAATACTGCAGGGCGAAAGAAAGAACAGAGCAATAACCCCGCACTGACCTGCAGCATCAAGTAGTCAAGACTCCCCACAATGCACACCCCAACCTCCTGCACCCCAACACTCCAGAATAACCCCAGTCTCCTGCACCCCAATGTCGCAAACTGCTCCAGTACATAGGTCTACAAACACAGGACACAAATTGCTTGTGATCAACATGGTCACTCACCTCCTTCAAGCAACCCATGAAGTTGTTACTGACAGGGGACCCCGGTAAGTCGGCAGTACTGGGGCTGCCCCCGACATAGAAGAAGTCATCTGAGCCCAGCATGGTGTAGTCCTCCTGGGTGTAGCCGGTTGTAGTCAGGATCCCGTCCACTGATATAGTCACCTTATGGGGGAAAAAAGCAACACGACATGACTCTGAGGGGCGCTCTTTGCACAGCAGGGGCGAGATCAAACCCTGGACGTGGTGAAAAAGAATTGGATTAAAACTTTAATTTCATTGCAGTGGTCTGGTCCTGGGTGACCATACACCTCACCCTCCCCAGCTGCTGACACCGGACAGAAGCTGCCAGGACCACCATCCATCCATCAGCTGAGCATTTCATGTTCGACTGGAGAACGTCACCCCCTGAAGAGGAACATGCTGCCAGCACAAATACTTACCGCACCCCACAATGCTGCGAGGGATCTGCCGGTACTCAGGAACCCCTCATCACGACTTAAAGCGGATGAAATGACCAGAAACAGCATGTGACCCCTCAGGGGCATCGTCAGAATATGAAATGCCACGTCCCATATCATGTGGCCAGCGGAAAACACAACCTACGCTTTAAGGTTGTTCTTATAAGGACCCAGAAAGAGGACAAGATGGCCCAATCAGAGGCACATGATGGTGCTGTTCAGGGAGTCCTGTCCCAGGTGACCAAGAACTGCACACAGTGGACTGCTGGGGTCCTGGGCAGGTACAACAGCTGGAAACGTTATTGTCCCCGTACTGGACGTCCCGCATGCAGCAATCTGCCCCAACAAGACATAGGTGCATGTGTTCAGCTGCTCACATTGACCCCAGAGGCACCTGAGCTTACAGGCTTAACCCTGCCCATAGACATTCACAACAACCCAATATGGCACCTCAAACATAGCCCACCAGTCCAACAAGGGCCCCCCCTCCACCAAGTATGAAAATGCCAACAAGCCAACAAAGTCCAGGGGAATAAAGGGTTCATAGGTACAGCAGAAATGAGGTTCTCAGCGTTCCTTTCCCCAATTACTACTAGCCTTCAATCCCAACCAGAGAGAAAGGAAGAGCTGCTCAGCCACGCATGCCTGAAGGTCCTCACCCCCAGGTCTACAGGCCCTCAACCAGCCACCCAGGTGATGACACATGAGGATGAAGATCTGACACGTTAGTCTGTTAGAAAGGGAAAGATGGCGATGGGAAGGCTGGAGTGCTGATCGGCTGTGGAGTCAGGGGGCTCACATAAAATAAGGGTAACGCCAACCCTACCAGTAACCAGGTGTGTCAGTGTGTCTCAATGAAACCAAGATGGAGCCAAATTTGCTCGGGCTTGGCCTTTTAGGGTCCCGGCACATGAAATTGGACTTGTGGTTTATTCCAGGCTGTGCATGGTTTTTACTTCATTTTCTGATATTAATAGATTTCCCTATACGGGAGATTTCCAAATGCAACAAAAAAAAAAAAAAAACCACAATAAAATAAAATAAATAAAAACTCTGGATGCAGTGTTGTAGAAAATACCATCAGAGACTACAAAAAGAACTCCTAATTAACAAAAACGGCAGTACCAAAAAACACTTGTGTCCTGCACTCCATATTCTCTATAGAATTCCAGCGAACATCTAGAACTGGTGTTTTTAAAAACAAACAAAAAAACACACCAAAATAAAAAACTAAAGATGCAAAAGTACAGAAAAACACCACCAAAACTTGTGTGTGAACCTCGCCCTTACAGAAGTCTCCACAACCTGCACTTTAAGGGTACGGCCACATGACAACAATGGTTGCACGACATGGGTCACGGCCGGGATAGCCGTTGGTGATACCATAGAATATAATGGGATCACTGTGCGAGTTGCAAAAACTCAAGCAGTGCTGGATCTTTGAGACTTGCAGAGCGATCCACTCATTTCAACGAGATCTCCGGTACTTCGCTATCCCAGCCGTGACACGTCGTGGACCAGTGTTGTCGTGTGGCCGTACCCTTATTCATGACCACGAGCCAAGACTTAATGTACGCAATATAAAACCCTGAAAACACAAAAAAATTATAAATATATATATATAAATATATATATATATATATATATATATATATATATATATATCACACGCCAACCATCACCAACACTTAAACATAAAAACACTAAAAAATACTCGATCCCTATAAAACCCCAAACTTAAACCCATCCTCAAAACACTAAAAGCCTTAACCCTAAAAACACCAAAAGCTAAAAAGGCCCAGAAACAGCAATGCTGACCAAAAACCACCAACCCTAAAAGAACCAACTAACCTCCTCACCCTAAAACCATTAAAAAGGACAAAATACAAAAAATATTAAAACCACCAGTCCGTAAAACACTGAAAACCCTAAAGATCTAGACACCCTAAAAGCCCACAACCTTTGATGTGAAGAGCATGGTGCAGGACGTCCTCGCTGTGGAGGTGACTGATGAACTATAGCTCCGATTATCAGACTGTGGAGTCGCTTCGGACGCTGCTCTGCAGGGAATTGTTGGTTTATTACATTGTGATTATGTAAGAATAAAGAAGAATGGAGCGAAATTATCACAGAAAAAGGACAGAATGGAGTCACTGGTCCCCGGGATCAGTAATGAGCCGTCAGTGGACAGGATATGGCGTCGGCACTGCTATCCCTCATCATCAGTCGCCAGATGGGAGTTGTGAAGCCCTGGAACATCGGTCACAAACGATTTTAAGTTTTTTGACTTTTATAACGCATCGTGTCAGAAGACATCGCAAACTAACCTCTGGTTAAAAAGTAAAAAAAAATATGCCCTTCCAGCCCTCCGCCAGCACATACACAGAGGGGCACTCCGCAGGCCTGCGCCAGAACTCCAGCCTTCCCAACAACATGGGAACACACAGCATGCAGAGGAGGTAATGGAGCTCATCATGGAGTAGGGGCCCTCCGGACCACTGCCGCTCCACCAGGAGACCGTCAACATGGCCGCAAATAAATAAATAAACAAGGGGCAGTCAAACAAATGGCATGAGGTGTGGGGGGCTCCAGGGGGTGGAGGCGGATGATGGGACTCCGGAAACATGAAAATGGCGGAGGGGTTGTAGGTAATATATCTCTGCCGTGTGGAGGCGCAGAGCCCAGACAGAAGATCGGTTTATTTATTCCATGGCGGACATTGAAGACGTGAAGAAGAGAAGGGAGAACCACACCGCAAATCCAGAGAACTGATTAGACAATAAGAATGATATCTACCAGACAATGTAGTTTGTTTACCATAGCGTGTCCAATGCCTGAGTGCTTTGCGGAAAAGTGGGGGAAAAAAAAGCAAATTGAATAACTGTGAACAGAAGGGTCGTCAAAATAAAAGAACAGAGAGAGGTGGTCATTAGGGTGTTAGTACACTGTGGAGAGGAGCCGTTAGTAGCAATGACACATTACATGAATGGTAAGGGGTTAATCCTTCTCTATCCACGCCACGCACTCATCAGGTGACTCATCCGTCATGGCTTCCCACACGCGTCATACTTACCGTCGTCACAACCGCATACAAACTCTCATCATCCACACAGAAGAGAGTTATCATCTCCCCCGATGCGTCGTGACTCGTTGCAGCGCCGACTGCTGCCAAGGACACATGAGGTGAGCAGGGCCCGGTGTGGGTAACAGTTCTCCTCCACACAACATGTACATAACTTGGTGGTCATTGGGCCCCAGGGCCGGGCCCTAACAAGTGCACACAGCCTGCAGCACACATTCTCTGGTCAGGACTGCACTGACATGGCCTCCAGATCCATCTCATATTCATCTTCCAGCTTCCTACAGATCTCTGCAGATAATGGTGGCACCTGCGCCACCATGATTCTATCTACCCCTTATACAGAGCAGTATGGGGCTCAGGACAGGAGAGACCACTCCGAGGACACTAGAGGTTCAGTAGAACCACAGAGATCCGGATGTTCCTTTACACTAAATTTCTGAACCTGGGGCATAACGCCGAAACGTTTGAGCTTGGCCTAAAACAAGATGGACTCCACACAAGTACGACTAGAGATATAATGGATCAGTACCGCAGGTTCCGGGCCCCTTTCTGTGTGCAGCATATAATGGCCATATAAAGTCCTTGTACCTGCAGTCATCCTAACTTTCCGTAGGTGACCATTTCTGCGACCTCCTTACCTGGCGCAGGTTCCGAGTCACCTTCACGTCATGCCACTCGTTATCGTTGAACTTATCGTTGGCCGGCTCCACAATGGCCTCAAAGGCACCGGAGCCCAGATTGATGACCAGCGAGACGGCTCCGCCCTTCAGCGCCAGGTTGACGTAGTCTGCAGACTTGCCGGTATGCAGGATGAGCCCATTTCTCTGGCGGGTTTTGAAGGACAAGGTAATTTCATCACTGCTGCTTTGGATTGGATTCTGGGACAGGTCGTAACATAAATACTCAGAGCCGCGGAACGTGGCCACGTTCTCCTCTCTTGCTGCAGGGTAAGGAGAAGAGAAGAAATCACAGTTTATTTTATCTGCTGGCAGCAACTATCAGACAGAACAGCACCTCACCGCAATAATGACTGCGTAATAGCCACCACATCATGATGAAGAGAACAACCTGGATCTACACTGGAGGGGCAGGACATGGACGCCCCTCTCGTGCAGAAGCCCAGAGAAAGGAAGAAGTAACACCCGCAAGGATCACGCCACACACACACACACACGTGGTCGCCGCTCATCACTTCTACAGGAAACATACACCAGAACACTCGGTGAAATGGGGATGAGGGACATGAGACTGGAATGACAAAATCTGACACGGTAGCAGGTAAAAACAAGAGGTGCAAAAGTCACCCACCTTCAAGGTTTTAATCACTGGTAAGATAGCTGGGAAATCTCAGCCAGCAATGGAAGGGTTAATCTGCTGCAAGTCTGGAGTAGACATTACTACTACGTGCGATGGAAAGCAGTGCGTCATGCAGGTTATCTCTGCACATCCAAGGGAGTCACAAAGCCAACAATGCCCCACACCCCAGCGCACCGCAACCAGTGGCTCCTGATCTACAAGAGGGCGAGGACCCACACGCATCGGATGAAATGACTACATTCCCGGTCCGGGGTCCAGAGGAATACAGCAGCAAAATCTGTCCACATGCAGATACCTATGGGGAGAATCAGAGGCTCCATTTTGACCTAGTGTCCATATAACCAGAGCTTGCCAATGATGTGTCCAGGTACACACGGGTCTCGCCCGCACTACCATCAGGAGGCACGCACACTGGGCCAAGGTCACAGACATGAAGAGCATACATGTTTCTGTAACCGCGGGCCCCTGTGTCGCGGTGTACGTCTCCTTCTCTGTGGTTAGAGACATTCTGCGTCCTTGTAGCCTGAAGTGTGTGATTACATCCAGTGTCCCACGGGAGAAGTCAGTGGAAATGGAACACTTTAGTCTATTGGCCTCGGAGCGTATAAACATGTAGTCAACCGGCCTGCAGGGAGCGAGGGGAGGGGGCCGCAGAACGCTCACTCAAGAAGCCCCCTCAGGCACTCAACACACAGCAGCTCACGGAGAAATAAATGGAAACACAGGACTGAGAACAGATTCCCCTTCATCGTGGCCTCACTGATAATACAGGGCGGCAGCTCTATGGATCACACCCTCACCCCCCAACACGCAGGATGCAAGCATCACACTTCACACTCATCTCACCACCTTTCACTGAGGACCAGGAATGAGCAGTGATGAAGAGGACCACCGGATGGAAGCTGCTGGTCTATAGCGCACTCTATGGTGGTCAGTGGTCCCATCTCTTGTTCCCCCAGCAGGACCGTCCTGCCTCTCCTTCCCTCCCCCACAGGGACCCTCCTGCCTCTCCTTCCCTCCCCCACAGGGACCCTCCTGCCTCTCCTTCCCTCCCCCACAGGGACCCTCCTGCCTCTCCTTCCCTCCCCCACAGGGACCCTCCTGCCTCTCCTTCCCTCCCCACAGGGACCCTCCTGCCTCTCCTTCCCTCCCCCACAGGGACCCTCCTGCCTCTCCTTCCCTCCCCCACAGGGACCCTCCTGCCTCTCCTTCCCTCCCCCACAGGGACCCTCCTGCCTCTCCTTCCCTCCCCACAGGGACCCTCCTGCCTCTCCTTCCCTCCCCCACAGGGACCCTCCTGCCTCTCCTTCCCTCCCCCACAGGGACCCTCCTGCCTCTCCTTCCCTCCCCCACAGGGACCCTCCTGCCTCTCCTTCCCTCCCCCACAGGGACCCTCCTGCCTCTCCTTCCCTCCCCCACAGGGACCCTCCTGCCTCTCCTTCCCTCCCCCACAGGGACCCTCCTGCCTCTCCTTCCCTCCCCCACAGGGACCCTCCCTCTCCTTCCCTCCCCCACAGGGACCCTACCGCTTCTCCTCTGCCCCAAAGGGACCATCCTGCCTCTCCTTCCCTCCCCCACAGGGACCCTCCTGCCTCTCCTTCCCTCCCCCACAGGGACCCTCCTGCCTCTCCTTCCCTCCCCCACAGGGACCCTCCTGCCTCTCCTTCCCTCCCCCACAGGGACCCTCCTGCCTCTCCTTCCCTCCCCCACAGGGACCCTCCTGCCTCTCCTTCCCTCCCCCACAGGGACCCTCCTGCCTCTCCTTCCCTCCCCCACAGGGACCCTCCTGCCTCTCCTTCCCTCCCCCACAGGGACCCTCCTGCCTCTCCTTCCCTCCCCCACAGGGACCCTCCTGCCTCTCCTTCCCTCCCCCACAGGGACCCTCCTGCCTCTCCTTCCCTCCCCCACAGGGACCCTCCTGCCTCTCCTTCCCTCCCCCACAGGGACCCTCCTGCCTCTCCTTCCCTCCCCCACAGGGACCCTCCTGCCTCTCCTTCCCTCCCCCACAGGGACCCTCCTGCCTCTCCTTCCCTCCCCCACAGGGACCCTCCTGCCTCTCCTTCCCTCCCCCACAGGGACCCTCCTGCCTCTCCTTCCCTCCCCCACAGGGACCCTCCTGCCTCTCCTTCCCTCCCCCACAGGGACCGCCTTGTCTCCTACTTATTAGATCCCAAAAATCTTCTGCCCGTCCCCTGAGGACCACAGTCTGCCTTCCACCCTGCCTCTGCAACTATCCTTACTCCTATAGTTATGGCCCTCTACTGTCCCTCGCCATACATAGATAGGTCACATTCCCTTTAGGTCAGTTGGTTGTTCTGTGACGAGCAGGAGATTTTCGCTCCGTTTTTGGATGGGTACCACGTTCTGCCACTAAGGACACATTTGCTCATGTCTGAACAGCGTCAAGTAAACACTAGGGTTCTGACACCTTCTCAGAGCACAGTGCGAGCAGGAGGCGATCTGTAAGATGCTTTACTACACAATAAAAGACTTGTTGCTCTGTTAAACGTGGCTAATCGAACATGGCTGGGCTTACATTAAGCTCTTCAGCAAATGCACTGGAGAATTGAGCGTTGGAAGGGGCCGGGCACCGAGGCAGAGCGTTGGAAGGGGCCGGGCACCGAGGCAGAGCGTTGGAAGGGGCCGGGCACCGAGGCAGAGCGTTGGAAGGGGCCGGGCACCGAGGCAGAGCGTTGGAAGGGGCCGGGCACCGAGGCAGAGCGTTGGAAGGGGCCGGGCACCGAGGCAGAGCGTTGGAAGGGGCCGGGCACCGAGGCAGAGCGTTGGAAGGGGCCGGGCACCGAGGCAGAGCGTTGGAAGGGGCCGGGCACCGAGGCAGAGCGTTGGAAGGGGCCGGGCACCGAGGCAGAGCGTTGGAAGGGGCCGGGCACCGAGGCAGAGCGTTGGAAGGGGCCGGGCACCGAGGCAGAGCGTTGGAAGGGGCCGGGCACCGAGGCAGAGCGTTGGAAGGGGCCGGGCACCGAGGCAGAGCGTTGGAAGGGGCCGGGCACCGAGGCAGAGCGTTGGAAGGGGCCGGGCACCGAGGCAGAGCGTTGGAAGGGGCCGGGCACCGAGGCAGAGCGTTGGAAGGGGCCGGGCACCGAGGCAGAGCGTTGGAAGGGGCCGGGCACCGAGGCAGAGCGTTGGAAGGGGCCGGGCACCGAGGCAGAGCGTTGGAAGGGGCCGGGCACCGAGGCAGAGCGTTGGAAGGGGCCGGGCACCGAGGCAGAGCGTTGGAAGGGGCCGGGCACCGAGGCAGAGCGTTGGAAGGGGCCGGGCACCGAGGCAGAGCGTTGGAAGGGGCCGGGCACCGAGGCAGAGCGTTGGAAGGGGCCGGGCACCGAGGCAGAGCGTTGGAAGGGGCCGGGCACCGAGGCAGAGCGTTGGAAGGGGCCGGGCACCGAGGCAGAGCGTTGGAAGGGGCCGGGCACCGAGGCAGAGCGTTGGAAGGGGCCGGGCACCGAGGCAGAGCGTTGGAAGGGGCCGGGCACCGAGGCAGAGCGTTGGAAGGGGCCGGGCACCGAGGCAGAGCGTTGGAAGGGGCCGGGCACCGAGGCAGAGCGTTGGAAGGGGCCGGGCACCGAGGGCAGAGCGTTGGAAGGGGCCGGGCACCGAGGCAGAGCGTTGGAAGGGGCCGGGCACCGAGGCAGAGCGTTGGAAGGGGCCGGGCACCGAGGCAGAGCGTTGGAAGGGGCCGGGCACCGAGGCAGAGCGTTGGAAGGGGCCGGGCACCGAGGCAGAGCGTTGGAAGGGGCCGGGCACCGAGGCAGAGCGTTGGAAGGGGCCGGGCACCGAGGCAGAGCGTTGGAAGGGGCCGGGCACCGAGGCAGAGCGTTGGAAGGGGCCGGGCACCGAGGCAGAGCGTTGGAAGGGGCCGGGCACCGAGGCAGAGCGTTGGAAGGGGCCGGGCACCGAGGCAGAGCGTTGGAAGGGGCCGGGCACCGAGGCAGAGCGTTGGAAGGGGCCGGGCACCGAGGCAGAGCGTTGGAAGGGGCCGGGCACCGAGGCAGAGCGTTGGAAGGGGCCGGGCACCGAGGCAGAGCGTTGGAAGGGGCCGGGCACCGAGGCAGAGCGTTGGAAGGGGCCAGGCACCGAGGCAGAGCGTTGGAAGGGGCCAGGCACCGAGGCAGAGCGTTGGAAGGGGCCAGGCACCGAGGCAGAGCGTTGGAAGGGGCCAGGCACCGAGGCAGAGCGTTGGAAGGGGCCAGGCACCGAGGCAGAGCGTTGGAAGGGGCCAGGCACCGAGGCAGAGCGTTGGAAGGGGCCAGGCACCGAGGCAGAGCGTTGGAAGGGGCCGGGCACCGAGGCAGAGCGTTGGAAGGGGCCGGGCACCGAGGCAGAGCGTTGGAAGGGGCCGGGCACCGAGGCAGAGCGTTGGAAGGGGCCGGGCACCGAGGCAGAGCGTTGGAAGGGGCCGTCTGATATTTTGCAGGTCTGGACCTTCTCTATGCAAGAAAATGTCATGTCCAGGATAGAGAGATCTCACCACCTGAGAAAGAGAGAGAGAGAGTCCAGCATCCACAGAGATCTCAACTCCATTTGAAGAGTGTCCAGGATCCAGAGAGATCTCACCTCCTTCTAAAGAGAGAGCATCCAGAATCCAGAGAGAACTCACCTCCTTATAAAGAGAGCATCCAGAATCCAGAGAGAACTCACCTCCTTATAAAGAGAGCATCCAGAATCCAGAGAGATATCACCTTCTTTTATAAAAAGAGAGTGTCCAGGATCTAGAGACCTCACTATCTATAATGGCTCAGGACCGTGGCCAGAATATAATACCTTCTGCACTGCAGAATTCTGGTTTCTAAAATATTTGTCTTTTACACAACAGTTTTGATAAGTGGCTGGGAAAGTGAAGGCGGTCGGCCTGTCCAGCTGATTTAGAGGGGTTCTCCCGTGACGTAGGAAAATGCCAATCAGGCATCATGTAGCACATTGTAGCCCTGTAACTGTAGCAACTTATACCAGAACATATGGCTGCTGAAGGATGGAACGGATCGTGTGTTACCACTTCAGTGAGGTGGACAGAGGAATAAGGAGAAGTACAAGCAGCAGGTGGTGCTGTACTTTTTTGGGGGTAGCTTAGCGGCTATACTAAATGCAATTACAAAAGTATTCAGATCTTGGTGCTGGTTTGAAACTGTAGAATTGTTGGTCTCCATAATGGTGGGGTACAGGGAGATATCAGAGGTCTGATCGCCTGGGATTAGATAAAAGACGGACTAATGAGGCTCAGTGCAAACGAGGCTCGTGCCCCACCATACTGGATGTCTCCCGCCGAAGAGTGTGGTGTGAGCGCCGGCAGATGACCTCTCAGATTTTAACCTCCAATTACCGAAACCCTTCTACCTCAGGAAGCAATCAGATTGGAAGAGAAGCTACTTGAGCTGAGAAGGACGCACTGGCTGAGCACTTCCAGCATCGCCATCCTCGCAGATCTCGCCCATATCATCTGTGTCCTTGACGGTTGGAAAGGGACACATGCAGTTCCACTCGCTGACCAGCAGAGGGGCCCCTGCAGTAAGATTTGCTGAGGGCCGACTGATAAACACAATAACCACAAACCCAAAATAATTCTAAAAATAAATGAAGTGTGGCGCTCCGTACAGCAGCTTCATTGTCAGGGCCGGGGAGCTGCTTAAAGGGACCGCAAGTGTGCAAAGAATGCGTATCGTGTCCCCACAGATATCAGGAGGCTGAACACAGTCCCCTCAGTATAGGCAGAGCTCCTCCACATGCTAACTGCTAGAACCAATTGGGTTACCAGATTCTACCCAAAAGTACGAATAATATGAAAAAGCTGGAGTCGCCTGCAGAGGACGTGCACAGAGATGGGGAGGCAGAAGCCGAACAGAGCCAGGATGGACAGGAGCAGCAGAGGGCGACGGGAAGGATCGGCAGTGGTGTAAGCCCAAGGATCCAGGGCGAGGAGCTCTGAACACGTGGAGCTGCATTCAGGGAGTACTCCGGGGGGCGCTATTATAGAGGCTCTGCTAGGACTGAAGGAAGCTGCTATGGAGAGCGCAGTCCTGCACAGGTGAATGGAAACAACTAGCCATGGGGCCCCCTCTCTCCTAGGGCCCCCAAGGTCAGTCGATGGCATTTACACCCTTGCTTTTAGAAGCGCCGGAGCCGAATATCAGTAATGGTAGAAACAAACTAACAAGAGGGAGTAAAGCTGGGATCAGCAGACAGAGATGACGGCAGCATTACGGAGGAGACGTGGGTGAGGCGGCAGGCTGCGGGCCTCAGTGTCACACCACTAGCCATACAGCAGGGAAGTCCCACTGATAAATTACCTCCACTGTGCTGGCTAGACTGTCAGCTCTTCAGTCCACACTCATGGAAACAAAGAACGCGCAACACTTCGAACCAACTTTACTTGGATAGAAAACCGCATGGTATCCATGGCAGAAAATACGAATAATTGTAATGTGGCGCTAACATATGACACGCGAAGCAAAATGAAACGACGAGTCAACATCGCCAAGCTACGAGACAATAGAGACGAGCGGCCTAGGCTGTCAGTATAGAGGTGCTCCTCTGATAAATGGGGGCACACCGTCATATGAAGAGTATACAAAGCCGTGCTCTACCCCACAACATAAATCAAGGGCGCAGTCCGCCCCGGCGTCCCTGCAGCACGGCAGATAAGAGGGGCCGCCCAGAATCACCACAATAATGATCTCTAATAATGGATCTTCCCTGCACCAGTAATTACACACAGCGGCTGAGCAGGGCGCGCTTACGGATTTTGAGGACGATCTGACGGTCTCGAGTCTATTTCACGGGTCACCGGCTGCCCTGCTGGGGAGTGCAAATCCATACCCATTCTGAGACCCACTGATATTTCGCTCTGCTGCTCCCATCTCCTGCCCCTCACCCAGGAGGTCGTGGACGCAGCATCCGACAGGCCGGACTAGGACGCAATGAGGGGGGGACGGCAGTGACTGGGGTCACAGGAAAAACATCGGCCTTTGCCTTCCTAATGCAACCTATCAGCCTGACCTCCATGACACAGGGTTCCATGTCCAGAAGTCCACATACATAGGAGCCGTGCGGTGGAGATGACCCGGCGTCCCATAGGGGACAGGGACTTTGGGAGCATTTCTCCTCACGTTCTGATGTGAATGGCTCCAGCGCTGCCCGACACATGTTCAGGATAGAAAGTCCAGCTTCCTCCAATAAGACTGAACATACAGAAACACCAGACACTCATCCCGGGGCCCCCAGAGCCGCTCAGGAACCCCCAAACACACTCACCCCAGGGCCCCAGAGCCGCTCAGGAACCCCCAAACACACTCACCCCAGGGCCCCCAGAGCCGCTCAGGAACCCCCAAACACACTCACCCCAGGGCCCCCAGAGCCGCTCAGGAACCCCCAAACACACTCACCCCAGGGCCCCCAGAGCCGCTCAGGAACCCCCAAACACACTCACCCCAGGGCCCCCAGAGCCGCTCAGGAACCCCCAAACACACTCACCCCAGGGCCCCCAGAGCGGCTCAGGAACCCCCAAACACACTCACCCCAGGGCCCCCAGAGCGGCTCCGGAACCCCCAAACACACTCATCCCAGGGCCCCCAGAGCGGCTCCGGAACCCCCAAACACACTCACCCCAGGGCCCCAGCGCCGCTCAGGAACCCCCAACCACACTCACCCCAGGGCCCCCAGAGCCGCTCAGGAACCCCCAAACACACCCATCCAGGGGCCCCAGAGCCGCTCAGGAACCCCCAGACACACTCATCCAGGGGCCCCAGAGCCGCTCAGGAACCCCCAAACACACTCACCCCAGGGCCCCCAGAGCCGCTCAGGAACCCCCAAACACACTCACCCCAGGGCCCCCAGAGCCGCTCAGGAACCCCCAAACACACTCACCCCAGGGCCCCCAGAGCCGCTCAGGAACCCCCAAACACACTCACCCCAGGGCCCCCAGAGCTGCTCAGGAACCCCCAAACACACTCACCCCAGGGTCCCCAGAGCCGCTCAGGAACCCCCAAACACACTCATCCCAGGGCCCCAGAGCGGCTCCAGAACCCCCAAACACTCACCCCAGGGCCCCAGAGCCGCTCAGGAACCCCAAACACACTCACCCCAGGGCCCCAGAGCCGCTCAGGAACCCCCAAACACACTCACCCCAGGGCCCCAGAGCCGCTCAGGAACCCCCAAACACACTCACCCCAGGGCCCCCAGAGCCGCTCAGGAACCCCCAAACACACTCACCCCAGGGCCCCCAGAGCCGCTCAGGAACCCCCAAACACACTCACCCCAGGGCCCCCAGAGCCGCTCAGGAACCCCCAAACACACT
This sequence comes from Bufo gargarizans, assembly GCF_014858855.1. NCBI lineage: Eukaryota > Metazoa > Chordata > Amphibia > Anura > Bufonidae > Bufo > Bufo gargarizans. The sequence goes on along the minus strand of NC_058090.1, from coordinate 18,091,298 downwards.
CACCCCAGGGCCCCCAGAGCCGCTCAGGAACCCCCAAACACACTCACCCCAGGGCCCCCAGAGCCGCTCAGGAACCCCCAAACACACTCACCCCAGGGCCCCCAGAGCCGCTCAGGAACCCCCAAACACACTCACCCCAGGGCCCCCAGAGCCGCTCAGGAACCCCCAAACACACTCACCCCAGGGCCCCCAGAGCCGCTCAGGAACCCCCAAACACACTCACCCCAGGGCCCCCAGAGCCGCTCAGGAACCCCCAAACACACTCACCCCAGGGCCCCCAGAGCCGCTCAGGAACCCCCAAACACACTCACCCCAGGGCCCCCAGAGCCGCTCAGGAACCCCCAAACACACTCACCCCAGGGCCCCCAGAGCCGCTCAGGAACCCCCAAACACACTCACCCCAGGGCCCCCAGAGCCGCTCAGGAACCCCCAAACACACTCACCCCAGGGCCCCCAGAGCCGCTCAGGAACCCCCAAACACACTCACCCCAGGGCCCCCAGAGCCGCTCAGGAACCCCCAAACACACTCACCCCAGGGCCCCCAGAGCCGCTCAGGAACCCCCAAACACACTCACCCCAGGGCCCCCAGAGCGCTCAGGAACCCCCAAACACACTCACCCCAGGGCCCCCAGAGCTGCTCAGGAACCCCCAAACACACTCACCCCAGGGCCCCCAGAGCTGCTCAGGAACCCCCAAACACACACACCCCAGGGTCCCCAGAGCCGCTCAGGAACCCCCAAACACACTCATCCCAGGGCCCCAGAGCGGCTCCAGAACCCCCAAACACTCACCCCAGGGCCCCAGAGCCGCTCAGGAACCCCCAAACACACTCACCCCAGGGCCCCAGAGCCGCTCAGGAACCCCCAAACACACTCACCCCAGGGCCCCAGAGCCGCTCAGGAACCCCCAAACACACTCACCCCAGGGCCCCAGAGCCGCTCAGGAACCCCCAAACACACTCACCCCAGGGCCCCAGAGCTGCTCCGGATCCTGATGATTCAGGGCAAGTAGCAGATCTATTTTTTTTTTTTACTCCTGACAACCTGCCTGTATATCCTGTCTAAGAGGTTGTCACAGCCCCGCCCCCTGCTGATGACATCGCTGCTCTAACATATATACAGTGCATCTGTAGCTCAGCTTCATGGTCTCCTGACAGGACCCACGAGAGGAGCAGGCTGTGATTTGGGGAATCTCAGCGTGCAGCCATGGCTGCCGGGTCCAGTCACCTGTGTGGACAGAGCGGAGCTGGTTGGAGCGCTTCCCTCCCAGAACAATATTTAGAAATGAGCGACACCTTCACAGCCGCAGAGGGTTAACGCTGATGGGAGCGCGGTGTCATCATAATGACAGAGGATCAATCTGCATTTAAACATTTCCTTTCAGATTCCCAGCTGCAGCATGAAAGGTGCCGCCAGGGTGGGGGCCGCCGCGCTCCGTCCTCCGCTTCCTGCTGCGACCAGACTCTTTATTCTGCTTTGTATAGCGGGAAGCGTCAGCACTTCTGGCAGCTGGGAGAGCGATTTGGTGCAGTTAGCGACAATTTGTTACAATTATGTATATTAATCATAGCTGCTCCTGAAGAAAAGGGGCGAGGAGGGCGTCAGGGAGCGGGAGGAGACACCGCCTGTGTACAGCAATAGAGGCTGCGCTAATCACAGGCAAACGGGGCACCGCCAGGACACAACGCCCTGGAACAGGGATGGACAAGGAACTCAGACCCCTGAAATCAGAGGGAGCCCCGTCTTTGCAGATCTAGGTCATGCCCTGCTTGTTCAGTGTCTGCGCACAGCCTGGCGATACTGGACGTCATCAGTCTGCCATTGATTTGGATGATGATCACGCTCCGTCAGATGGCCCGCTCTATATGCAGCCCCCATACACTTTGATAGAAGGACAGTACAATATGAACACCGTTATTACGGCGCGTGGGGTGCGGAGTCTCTGGGCCCCCACACAGAGTTCACACCCTGCGCTCACCACTAGGGGGTGGCCTGTACATGATTCAGTTTGCTTTTATACAGGGGTCAGGTAGAAATGTTGGATCCAGAACCTGAAAGGGCCTGCTCCTCTGCCAGGCGTCCACTCTCTCCCGGATCACTACAGCCTTCAGTAGGGTCCTGGGGGTCTTCAGAAGACAATGGATATGTGTGGGGTGTGGACACCACGGCACGGCCAGAGTACTGCGACAGCCGACAACCACTTACAGAAGACATTACAGTCACCGCAGGGTGGTCGCCAGCTTTCCCTACAGCTTGACTTCTTTGAATTTCCATTGCCCTCCCTTGATTCTGTTTCCCTACTGTTTATCAGTAACTCTGGAGCATGAACCAGGGTGCTCAGGATGACCAGGGCTATTTCTCCCAATGGATGCATGCCTGACAACCCAGTGGTCACCATCTGTAATAACGATGCCTGGCTAGGACACTGTGCCCAGGTGCGGAGTGGTTACGGAGGGACCTTCTCCAGAACAGATCTCATAAGCAGAAGGGACAGCTCACTGTGTCCACATGGTGAACGAATCCTTTCCTAGAGGAGAGCGGAATAAAGGGAGAAGAGCGGCGAGCGCAGGAGGAGGATCAGCCATGAGTGACACTGTCACAAATGCAAGCTGCTGTGAGAGCACAGAGACATAATAGGGCGTTATTGGCCATTATCTCCGCTGTCACCGGCAGAGTCAATAAGAAGCAGGGAGCGCTCAGCTGCCATTTCCCTGCCGTGTCCCTGTTGCCGTAGCAACCCCCGGGGGACTCTGTGCCAGAGAGAAGAGAGCTCCTCGATGCCACCAGCTCCACGCCCCTAATCAAGCGGTTAATGTGTCGCTAATAAGCACTTAACCACTTGTGAGCAGAGGAATCGCCTCTCCTATAGACGTCCCCATCATCCCGATTACTGTCAGATAAAGTGCACTCCGAAAGTCTTCACACCCTTTCGCTCACATTTTATCTTGTTGCTTGTGACAAAACAAAAAATAAAAAATACCCATCATTCTGCACTCAACCCCCATAAGGAGAAAATTAAAAAATAATATTTTTCCAAATTTATTAAAAAAATAAAGTACATGTGGCCTAGACTTAAGTCTTCAGCCCCGATAACATGGACATCAGTCTTCAGCCACCTGGCTATGATGCTTGATTTGGAAGGACGCTGTCCTGTCTATATCTATATAGGATCTCACAGCTGACAATGCATCAGAGCAAAAACCAAACCGTGAGGAGGAGAGAACTGCCTGTAGAGCTCAGAGACGTCATGTCTGGAGGAGACCAGGCACCGCTCATCTCCTGCCCAATACCATCCCTATAGTGAAGCATGGTGGTGGCAGCACCATGTCTGGAGGAGACCAGGCGCCGCTCATCACCTGCCCAATACCATCCCTACAGAGCATGGTGGTGGCAGCATCATGTCTGGAGGAAACCAAGCACCGCTCATCACCTGCCCAATACTATCCCTACAGAGCATGGTGGGGGCAGCATCATGTCTGGAGGAAACCAGGCGCCGCTCAACTCCTGCCCGATACCATCCCTACAGTGAAGCATAGTGGGGGCAGAATCATGTCTGGAGGAGACCAGGCACCGCTCATCACCTGCCCAATACCATCCCTATAGTGAAGCATGGTGGTGGCAGCATCATGTCTGGAGGAGACCAGGCACCGCTCATCTCCTGCCCAATACCATCCCTATAGTGAAGCATGGTGGTGGCAGCACCATGTCTGGAGGAGACCAGGCGCCACTCATCACCTGCCCAATACCATCCCTACAGAGCATGGTGGTGGCAGCATCATGTCTGGAGGAAACCAAGCACCGCTCATCACCTGCCCAATACTATCCCTACAGAGCATGGTGGTGGCAGCATCATGTCTGGAGGAAACCAAGCACCGCTCATCACCTGCCCAATACCATCCCTATAGTGAAGCATGGTGGGGGCAGCATCATGTCTGGAGGAGACCAGGCGCCGCTCAACTCCTGCCCGATACCCTCCCTACAGTGAAGCATAGTGGGGGCAGAATCATGTCTGCAGGAGACCAGGCGCCGTTCATCACCTGCCCAATACCATCCCTATAGTGAAGCATGGTGGTGGCAGCACCATGTCTGGAGGAGACCAGGCGCCGCTCATCTCCTGCCCAATGCCATCCCTACAGTGAAGCATAGTGATGGCAGCATCATGTCTGGAGGAGACCAGGCGCCGTTCATCACCTGCCCAATACCATCCCTATAGTGAAGCATGGTGGTGGCAGCACCATGTCTGGAGGAGACCAGGCGCCGCTCATCTCCTGCCCAATGCCATCCCTACAGTGAAGCATAGTGATGGCAGCATCATGTCTGGAGGAGACCAGGCGCCATTCATCACCTGCCCAACACCATCACTACAGTGAAGCATGGTGGTGGCAGCGTCATGTAGGAGACCAGGCACCGCTCATCACCTGCCCAACACCAATACTACAGTGAAGCATGGTGGGGGCAGCGTCATGTAGGAGACCAGGCACCGCTCATCACCTGCCCAACACCAATACTACAGTGAAGCATGGTGGGGGCAGCATTATGCTGGGGAACATGGAGACCAGTCAGGGTGGAGGGAAAGCTAAATGGAGCAAACAGAGATTCTCAATGAGAACCTGATCCAGAGCTCTGGACAAGGGATGAGCGAATCGCGCTTCGGACCTTAGATGTGAAGTGGCTTCGCTCAAAACTTCGGATTAATGCTGTATGGAGTTCCGTCTCTGTACACCATTAAAATGTAGGCCTCCAGCTAGGCGAAGTCAGTTATTCCCAAAGTCTCACGAGACTTTGGGAATAACTTCAGTATTTGATTTATAAACTGAAAAAAATAAAAAATAAAAATAATTTTTAAACTAGGATCAGAAGCTCGCTTCGCTCATGCCTGCGCTGGACCTCAGACTGGGCAGAAGGTTCACCTTCCTACAAAACAATGGCCCTAATCACACGGCCAGGACAACACAGGAGCAGCTTAAGGACAACTCTGGGAATGTCCTTGAGGGACCACAACCAGAGCCCTGAACCCAATGGAATATCTCTGGAGAGACCTGAAAATGGCTGTCCACCGACATCCCCCAACCAACCTGACAGCGCACCTGGAAAGGATCTACATACACGGAGGGCAGGGGCCACAGAGGTCATGTACAGATGTACAAGAGACAGAGCCCTGTACCCGCTGCATGGTATGAAGAGTCACCGACAGGAGGACGCAAGACAAGGAAAGGGTCTTTATCTTCTCAGCACTGCTGGCGATTTCCTTGCACCGATGTAGAAACAGCCCTGCGTCCTGCTGACCATAAAAAGCAGACTGAAAATGGCTCACAGGCAGCAATTATCTACAAAGGCAATTTCTATAGCCCTTCCCTGCAGGCAGCCCCTGGCAGACCTGTATACTACCGCACCCCCATCCTTATCTGTTCATGGTTCCTGCAACTCCCCCCAAGCACACAGCCACCGAGCAGCCCACAATGGACGCAGCCGAGGAGACGTCACCCACGAACCATACAGAAAAAGAAGCTGAAGAATCTGCACAGCGCTGGCTTACACACAGGGGGGCACGGGCGCTGGCTTACACAGGGGGGCACGGGCGCTGGCTTACACACAGGGGGGCACGGGCGCTGGCTTACACACAGGGGGGCACGGGCGCTGGCTTACACACAGGGGGGCACGGGCGCTGGCTTACACACAGGGGGGCACGGGCGCTGGCTTACACACAGGGGGGCACGGGCGCTGGCTTACACACAGGGGGGCACGGGCGCTGGCTTACACACAGGGGGGCACGGGCGCTGGCTTACACACAGGGGGGCACGGGCCCTGGGTGGCGAATCCCGGCTGATACACCACACTTGCACACACATGCTCCGTTCTCCTCATCGCCAACAATGGTTCTTCTCCAGGAAGGCGTTAATTTCAGGAGATCTTATCTCACTTGAAAGGCAGTTCTTGTGCAAGGGAGAGAGGGGAAGGATTTCTACGCCAGGGAATAAAACTAAAGAGAAGCCCCCTCTCTCCCAGATACGGCGGCGGAGATAATCTCTTGATGCAGACTCTCACCCTCTGTGCACCACTAATCCAGAGAGATGGAACCACAACCAGTGTGGTGCCAGCCGCAGCAGTAACACACATTTACCCTTCCATGCAAAGACACAAGGAGAAGACATCAGTATCATGCTGTACTCCAGTCACATCCAGAGCTGCAATCACAAACCTGCCCGAGTCGATCAGCACTGCGCTGCCATACTGCGGTTTGCTCTGCTGCTCCCTCATTTAGCGGTGGGTTACCCTGTCCCCTAACGGTTCTTACACTCCTACAACCTACACGGCACACAGCGCATTGCGTCACACCCCAATCGACAGACTGCTCAGATATGAGGACCCCAGTCCACATCATGGCACCCCAACACCCCGCACAATGGCCCACATGTAGCTGCACCTCGTGTTCTCTCTTTAAGGTAATATTACCAATTGCTGCCAGAAGTCAGAGGAGCGTGCGCTGTACACGTCAGTGCGTAGACGTGGGCACGGCCTGCCAGGGGTACACACATTTATGAGCAGAGACCATCTGCACCATGTAGACAATGTATGTGACGGCTGCTCCAGCAGCAGATATACCACACAGGAAGAATACCCCTCACGTGTACACGCAACCGCATCATCGCCAGTCATCAATTATCAGCAGCACACGCATGGAAGGCTACTGTCACACTAGCATTTTTTGTGGATCCATCATGGATCTGCAAAAACGCTTCCATTAAAATACAACCGCCTGCATCCGACATCAACGGATCCAGTTGTATTACGTCTTCTATAGCCATGACTTAAACACCGCTGAAAGTCCGTTTTCTATTGTCCCAGAAAACGGATCCGTCCCCATTGACTTACATTGTGTGTCAGGATCTGTTTGGCAGCAGAGTTCTGGTGTCCGCCTCCAGAGCGGAATGGAGACTGATCGGAGGCAAACTGACGCATTCTGAGCGGATCCTTTTCCATTCAGAATGCATTAGGGTAAAACTGATCCGTTTTGGACGCTGAGCCCTGAACGGATCTCACTAACGGAAAGCCAAAAAGCCAGTGTGAAAGTAGCCTAACGTGATCCAGGCACAAAATATAACTCCAGGGACACAAAAACACTGCAACAAAAAACACTCATCAACAAACACAAACACAGCAGCGCACACGCAGGGCGATTACGTGGCTCTCTGTCATGCTAACAGGCACCTTGTAGGCCTCTCTGACAGATAACGAGCGCCTCGCAGGAGAACAAAGCTCTAATAATCGCCTTTCAGGGAGCAGATGTTGAGTCACAAATCTGAAGAGGGCGGACGCCATCAGCCTGATCCCTGTGCCGGGGACACACTCATCTACTGCCGAACGCTCTGTGGTAGAGGAAGGGTTAAGTATATCCAACGCACACCAATAGGATCTGTGATGGACTCCGAGCCATGGAGTCCAGTACACTGCGGAGACCGACTGATGCTAGGCAGAGCACACACCGAGACAACAGTCATAGACCGCCACAAGCCCTGCACACGCTGCATGATACAGCACCTACACACCGAGACACAACCGTCATACACTGCATGATACAGCACCTACACACCGAGACACAACCGTCATACACCGCCACAAGCCCTGCACACCGAGACCCAACAGTCATACACCGCATGATACAGCACCTACACACCAAGACAACCGTCATACACCGCCACAAGCCCTGCACACCGAGACCCAACAGTCATACACTGCATGAAACAGCACCTACACACCGAGACACAACCGTCATACACCGCCACAAGCCCTGCACACACTGCATGAAACAGCACCTACACACCGAGACACAACCGTCATACACCGCCACAAGCCCTGCACACCGAGACACAACCGTCATATACTGCATGATACAGCACCTACACACCGAGACACAACAGTCATACACCGCCACAAGCCCTGCACACCGAGACCCAACAGTCATACACCGCATGATACAGCACCTACACACCAAGACAACCGTCATACACCGCCACAAGCCCTGCACACCGAGACAACCGTCATATACTGCATGCATGACACAGCACCTATACACAGAGACACAACCGTCATACACCGCCACAAGCCCTGCACACCGAGACACAACCGTCATACACTGCATGATACAGCACCTACACACCGAGACACAACCGTCATACACCGAGACCCAACAGTCATACACTGCATGAAACAGCACCTACACACCGAGACACAACCGTCATACACCGCCACAAGCCCTGCACACGCTGCATGATACAGCACCTACACACCGAGACACAACCGTCATACACTGCATGATACAGCACCTACACACCGAGACACAACCGTCATACACCGCCACAAGCCCTGCACACCGAGACCCAACAGTCATACACCGCATGATACAGCACCTACACACCAAGACAACCGTCATACACCGCCACAAGCCCTGCACACACTGCATGAAACAGCACCTACACACCGAGACACAACCGTCATACACCGCCACAAGCCCTGCACACCGAGACACAACCGTCATATACTGCATGATACAGCACCTACACACCGAGACACAACCGTCATACACCGCCACAAGCCCTGCACACCGAGACCCAACAGTCATACACCGCATGATACAGCACCTACACACCAAGACAACCGTCATACACCGCCACAAGCCCTGCACACCGAGACAACCGTCATACACTGCATGACACAGCACCTATACACAGACACAACCGTCATACACCGCCACAAGCCCTGCACACCGAGACACAACCGTCATACACTGCATGATACAGCACCTACACACCGAGACACAACCGTCATACACCGCCACAAGCCCTGCACACCGAGACCCAACAGTCATACACCGCATGATACAGCACCTACACACCAAGACAACCGTCATACACCGCCACAAGCCCTGCACACCGAGACAACCGTCATACACTGCATGACACAGCACCTATACACAGAGACACAACCGTCATACACCCCACAAGCCCTGCACACACTGCATGAAACAGCACCTACACACCGAGACACAACCGTCATACACCGCCACAAGCCCTGCACACCGAGACACAACCGTCATATACTGCATGATACAGCACCTACACACCGAGACACAACCGTCATACACCGCCACAAGCCCTGCACACCGAGACCCAACAGTCATACACCGCATGATACAGCACCTACACACCAAGACAACCGTCATACACCGCCACAAGCCCTGCACACCGAGACAACCGTCATACACTGCATGACACAGCACCTATACACAGAGACACAACCGTCATACACCGCCACAAGCCCTGCACACCGAGACACAACCGTCATACACTGCATGATACAGCACCTACACACCGAGACACAACCGTCATACACCGCCACAAGCCCTGCACACCGAGACCCAACAGTCATACACTGCATGACACAGCACCTATACACAGAGACACAACCGTCATACACCGCCACAAGCCCTGCACACCGAGACACAACCGTCATACACTGCATGATACAGCACCTACACACCGAGACACAACCGTCATACACCGCCACAAGCCCTGCACACCGAGACCCAACAGTCATACACTGCATGACACAGCACCTATACACAGAGACACAACCGTCATACACCGCCACAAGCCCTGCACACCGAGACACAACCGTCATACACTGCATGATACAGCACCTACACACCGAGACACAACCGTCATACACCGCCACAAGCCCTGCACACCGAGACCCAACAGTCATACACTGCATGAAACAGCACCTACACACTGAGACACAAGTCATACACCGCCACAAGCCCTGCACACACTGCATGATACAGCACCTACACACAACCAATAGCCACCAGAGACTGCCCCATGCTCACTACGCCTCTGTAGTCCGAGACATTCACGGCCTTGTTCTCGAATCGTCTGGTGCTCCTGATGTCTAGGAAGATGTCCACCAAATCACCAAACTGCCAAACCCTAGGACAGGGGCACAATCCAAGACATATCACCATGAGCTACGTGTCCTGTCCCAGAGGCAGCCATGTCCTCCACACACACACACATCAAACTGCTTTAGAGGACAACGTGTAACATACATGTTCCATGCTGAGCGAGCCTCATTATTCCTGGATCCCGCACAACCATTAGTGCTGAGCAGAGAGGTACGCAACAGGCGTGCAACACATAGCAGTGGCAAGAGGGGCGGACACGCGTGACACGTTACTAGTGATTGCAGCAGACACGCGTGACACGTTACTAGTGATTGCAGCAGACACGCGTGACACGTTACTAGTGATTGCAGCAGACACGCGTGACACGTTACTAGTGATTGCAGCAGACACGCGTGACACGTTACTAGTGATTGCAGCAGACACGCGTGACACGTTACTAGTGATTGCAGCAGACACGCGTGACACGTTACTAGTGATTGCAGCAGACACGCGTGACACGTTACTAGTGATTGCAGCAGACACGCGTGACACGTTACTAGTGATTGCAGCAGACACGCGTGACACGTTACTAGTGATTGCAGCAGACACGCGTGACACGTTACTAGTGATTGCAGCAGACACATATGACATACAGTAGCGGTGCACACAGGACACAGGCAGTGGTTAAATACCCCCCCGGGTCCAGGATCAGCACCGAGCTGTAAGTCGGCCACAGACAACAGGCCAATTACCGAGCTCTTTAAATAGCCGGTTGCCCTGGAAACAGCATTGCTCCGAACCTGCAGAGCGAGGCCCAGAGAGAGGCCTCTTGTATAAGCGGGTGGACCGGCAGAACCCAAATGTACTGAATGGCTTCAGTGGCACAGGGTGCCCCATCAATACTACAGCAATCAGAAAATTACCACCCCTCCGATCGTACAATGCGGGGTACTGCGTGGTCACCAGGGCATTAGTCACCCTCATACATGTAGTGGTCCGCACAACTACACAAACTCCAAACCTCTATATAGACCTCATACAAGTGACCATGTGTTCTGCTGTCCACATATTTTGGGGTTCAGCAGACTCTGCCTCTGTATACCGACACATCCTGGCCCGATGGAGGCCAAAAGAGCATTCTTAGCCTCCATGAATAAGGCCCGGGCATACAGTGCACATTTGGACCAGGAATTTTCCCCAGCATATGTGGCAAATAGACAGAAAGACTGAAGTGTAAAACCGGCCTCAGACTGGACGAGCTCCGCCACTCACATGACTGATCCCTACTGCTCACTACCTGCAGAGATCAGGGTATGTCCCATGACTGCAGGCAGGGCCCACCGTGGGTTAAGGCACGGGCAGTGGTGGCGAGCCTGTGGGCACGCGGCTCTGTGTGGGTAGTGCTTAGGGTTGACACTTGTGCAGTATAATAAAGCTCCCCTCCTCCATTTGATGGCGCCGCGGCGAACGCTCGCTGCTCACTGGATGCTCAGGACAAGACCAGCATTGACAGGAAGCAGCAGGAACCTCATCACGCTGGAGCGCAGATCCTGTCCTGAGCTTCCAGTGTTCTCCGCGACGCCATCAAATGGAGGAGGGGAGTTTTATTTCTTTTTGCACAAGAAGAGTGGGGAAGGGGGCATTAATACTGGGGGCCACTAATGAAGGACAAATACTAGGGGGACACTAATTTTACTGGGGGCCACCCCTGGAGGCCGTATTGATGCTGGGGGCCACCCCTGGAGGCCGTATTGATGCTGGGGGCCACCCCTGGAGCCCGTACCGATGCTGGGGGCCACCCCTGGAGGCCGTATTGATGCTGGGGGCCACCCCTGGAGGCCGTATTGATGCTGGGGGCCACCCCTGGAGGCCGTATTGATGCTGGGGGCCACCCCTGGGGCTTTGTAAATACTGTGGGTCACTATTGGGGGCCACAACTGGTGCTTTATTAATATTGGGGCTTAATACTGGGGGCCACTACCGGGGCTTTATTAATATTGGGGCTTAATACTGGGGGCCACTACCGGGGCTTTATTAATACTGGGGGCCACTACCGGGGCTTTATTAATACTGGGGGCCACTACCGGGGCTTTATTAATACTGGGGGCCACTACCGGGGCTTTATTAATACTGGGGGCCACTACCGGGGCTTTATTAATTACAAGGGGCCACTACTAGGGCTTTATTAATACTAGGGGCCACTAATGAAGGACAAATAATACTAGGGGGACACCAACGGGGGCATTCATTTTACTGGGGCCTGTGTTAAGCAGCGCCCCCCAGGCTAGCCTGGCCGGTATTTTTCAGTATTCAGGTTAAATTGCCGTGTTGGCACTTTGTGATAAATAAGGGGGTTTTGGGTTGCAGTTTGGGCACACGGTCTCTTACAGGTTCCCCATCGCTGGGCTAGGGCTACATGGTGACACCAGTCGCGTCGAGGATCGCCGAGCATCGGTGATCCCATAGAGATTCATGGGATCGGCGCAGCAGTCACAAGAAATCCTGCAGTGTTTGATTTCTTGCGACTGCTGCAGCGATCCCATGAATCTCTATGGGATCACCGATACTCTGATCCTGGACGCCACCAGTCGCCATGTAGCCCTACCCTAAAGAGGGCCGCTCGCCTCTCCTGGAGTTTTCAATCCATTCATAAACATTAATCCTAGTAGGAATAAAAGAGGAATGGCAGAACACAGTAATATGAGGAATAAGATTTTGATGGTGAATGCAAGTAGTCACAAAAACAGACATGTCAGGAGAGGATGTAGACACTTTCCTTTGGTGACCCCCATGAAGACCACCTGATTATATCATCTAGACCAGCTTTACTCCTCCAATATGTGCAAAACACCTGGACCTGCCGCAGTGCAATGACTATACAGACACAGCAGTACGCCCACTATACAGACATATCACACCCAATATATACCCCATCAGTACGCCCACTATACAGACATCACACCCAATATATACCCCATCATTACGTCCACTATACAGACATATCACACCCAATATATACCCCATCAGTACGCCCACTATACAGACATATCACACCCAATATATACCCCATCATTACGTCCACTATACAGACATATCACACCCAATATATACCCCATCATTACGCCCACTATACAGACATATCACACCCAATATATACCCCATCATTACGTCCACTATACAGACATATCACACCCAATATATACCCCATCATTACGCCCACTATACAGACATATCACCCATGTGACATACCCCAGCAGTACACCCACTATACAGACATATCACACCCATTATATACCCCATCAGTACGCCCACTATACAGACGTATCACCCATTACATACACACCTCCACACAGTCTTACCAGTTTAATTTTGGTCCCCAGTGCCCCCCTACTTCCACCCTCCAGTATAAGCATCATGAAACCCTGTTATGGTACCACTTTTCCTCCGTTGTGGTGCAGGACCCCGGTCATAAGACTGTGATGTCACTAAAGGTCCTGCACCCTCCTTGTTTAGGCACATTTTCCTGTTAATACTCATCACCTCTCCACAGGACACAGGTAATAAATGTAAGATCAGCTAAAAGTGGAGGAGGAGCTCCCTGTAAAAGTGTCAGCTAGTGGAGGAACAGAATGGCTGGAGGAGCTGTTGGCCAGCGAATTACGGTATGTCCCGGCTATGTCCATACAGAGGCTGCTGAAGGGAGGCCACGCAGGACCATTCCACGCCCATCACCCTTAGTCTCAGTACAGCACGTTGTGCCCTCCAGCCCAGTAAACCTGCGTGCTCCATTGGAGTGGACCTGTCCACCCACCGTGTGAGGCTGAGCAGATATCCAGACCTGGCAGAGGTTACCAAAAAACAGAAGGGGCAGTCTGTGGAAGCACAAAAGGACAGAAGGGTCTTCCAGGAATGCTGCCCCAGGTCTCCTTCAGGAGCATACATTTTGGGGAATTATGTGGGAATGGCCAAAGAGCCCCAATAAGAAATCCCCAGGGCCCATCAGGACAGAGCTCTGCTGGGGGCTGCCCAGGGAGCACACTGGTGTGGCAGTAGAGATGGAGGGGAGTAGACACAATGGAGAATCAAATCAGACGCAACAAGGTTGGACTAAAAAAGGAGGGGTAGTAGCACCTTCCCATTGACCAGGGCTGTTACCGGGAATTGCACTGCACCTGTTACTGCATTCGCAGGTGTGTTCGCCCTGTGTGTTTAGCCACATCCTCAGCAGCAGTACCCCGAGCTGGTGCTCCCCGCAAGGCTGCAAGATCATGGGTGGCAGTGTCCATAGGCCCAGAAATTCCCATCCTCTATTCTTTGTTGGTGGTAGAGTCTGAAATTGCCAGCTATCTCAAGAATAGAAAAGGTCATCGTGGTAGTCACCAGAGAAGGACGTATCGTCGCCATGGGTGCAGCTCATCTCAGAGCCAGAGTTCATCGTCTTCCTCCCGTAAGATTTCTTCATCTTATCGGTCATCTTCAGATGGGCTAGTAGCATCAACATATAGGAAGCCGCAGAGGAGACAGGGGTCAACATATTGAGATGTAAAGATCCTCCCATGACGTTCCATCACATGTTCAATGGTTTCCAGAGAAGAAAGCAGGACTCTGTCTACATGGAAACGATTTATAGCGCCCTCAAGCTTCATGGAGGTTCAGCTTGGTGGAGATGCAATGAAGAGTTTCTACACAGTTTGGCTTTGCCCCCCACCTTGGTTAGGGCACTTGCACACGTTATTGAGTTCCGTCACAGGGCTCTATACCGGAAAAGAATTGATCAGTTTTATCCCCATGCATTCTGAATGGAGAGCGAACCGTTCAGGATGCATCCGTTTTTCCGGATGACACGGAGAGACGGATCCGGCATTTCACCCTAATTTCGGTCACCCTAATGTGGTCCAAGGTAGTTGCTCAGCAGTTTTGGTAGGGTGCCAGGTGGGTCCTTGAATGGAGTTCACTTGAGACCCTGGATGCTAGAGGGGAATAATGCAGATTTGCCATTACCTAATGGGGTATATCTTGATCCTATAGGATTGGATATTGGATATCAGACCTTCAGGATGGAGTTAAAAAGGCTTTGGAGTCTCTTGGTGTGAGCGGTCGGTAATATGAGAGGGTTCTCACCTTCCCTCCGTGGCAGGGCGATTGCTCTGAAGGATCGCTGTGGTTCTCTACAGGTGCTTTGGGACAGTGGTCACCAGCGGATTGGATAGAGGGGTGCTGGCCTCGTCCTGATCACCAAGCCTTCAGAGTTCATAAGGTGGAATTGGTTAAAATAAAGCTGTGGTCGCCCCTTTTCTACCAATACAGTTGTTTTGTCTCGACTTGTGGTCCAAGTGTAGACGGTCCAAGTGTAGACGGTCCAAGTGTAGACGGTCCAAGTGTAGACGGTCCAAGTGTAGACGGTCCAAGTGTAGACGGTCCAAGTGTAGACGGTCCAAGTGTAGACGGTCCAAGTGTAGACGGTCCAAGTGTAGACGGTCCAAGTGTAGACGGTCCAAGTGTAGACGGTCCAAGTGTAGACAGTGGGACATTTCTTGCAGTCATGAATGGAGCAGTGGTCACACATGCAACACCAGTCCTTTCACACAGAGAACTCGGGGGTCCAAACAGTCCCCCATCAATCACACATTTCTCTTCTTTTAGAGGACAGAGGATAATTGGTGATACTGGGAAGGTCATTAGGAGGTGCATGTACATCAGCCCTGGGAGTCCTCTCCCACCAGCAGCCAGCCAATATAATATCCAGTGACAGCAGAGCAGTGATGGTCAGTTCACAGTGTTTGCCAGCGAACACATGCGGGTTGCCATCCTTAGTAAGGTAGACACAACCGTCCGGCGATGCACAGGTAAGTCCTGCGCCGTGAGCCAATCTGAAATCAAATGCAGTCACTGGGAGCAGGCAGTTCTGAGAACAGCACGATGAAGGCCCCCGGCGGCTGTTCTTGGAACTGCCTGCTCCCGGTGACTGCATTTTATTTCAGACCGGCTCCCGGCACAGACACAGGTAAGGGTTTACCTGTGCATCGCCGGACGGGTGAGTCTACCTTACTAAAGATGGCAGCCCGCATGTGTTCGCTGGCGAACACTGCGAGCTGACCATCACTGCAGCAGAGCAACAGAAACCCAAAGTCTAGAGAGTAAGGGACCCAGGGTAAAGTCAGCAAATCCATGGGCCTCCAGTAACCCAGCACACGCCGATCCCCAGACGGCTCGGCTGCAGCAGCTTGCATCAAACTCTGGCTATGGTGTGATGTATGGGAGCAGTGACATCTCCAAAACAGGACCATTCTCTGCAGCTGCCCTCCTTCATCACACAGTCCCCCCTGATCTATGAGCGCGGTCACCTTCCTGCTCTCTGCTGGCATCGTTCACACTAGGATCACGGCTTCAGTTACAGCAGATGTCCTGACAATCTGATTGACCCACTGGTTGGTCAAAGCATGCCATACTTGTTGCTGAAAATACTGCAAAGTTTGTACGACTGCAGGATCAGTTATAGAACGAGCGTCCAACGTACCCCACCGACCCTTATCTCACCATATTGTCCATGGAAGGAAGGCCTCTATATTCTGTACAAATCCTCCCACCAAATGAAACGTCTGATGGAGGCTCCAGCGCAATGTGAACACAGCCTCTTTTTCCTTTTGCACAGTAGAAAATCAAGATCAGTCAAACTATACAAATAGGGGCTCATTCACACCAAGTACGACTCCTAGATATACCGAGTGCTACAACCGGGCTCCTGCACCCCAGAGTCCATACAAGAAGTGAATGAAAATTACAGAAACTGTGTATTAAATCTGGAATTCTATATTATTAAAAAGATCAAAAGAAAATACTGTTGACCAGGGATAGATCCAGCAATACTGTATCACGTTATTTTGATCTTTTAAATTGCCTGATTTAATATACCTTGAGTGCTAACCGTTTTTGAAATTTTTATGCAATTCAAGATCCGGCGCACAGCTCTTCTCTCCACTCATGTCGGGTTATGTCCGTGTGTGCAGTGGATGGACTGACTGACGGGCACACTGCAGAAGTCACAAGAAGGTGTGTGCAGGAGAGTGGTGGTGTTATAGAGCAGCACCTAGTGGCCGGGTCTAAGCATTACACCCCCCCTCCAGACAACCCAATCCCATCTACTGGGAGAAATAAAAGACAAATACATGTGAGCAGCCACAAGACAAAGACATCCATCTGTTACCAGATAGATGGAGGCCGCACAGAATGGTATATCTAGTGGCTGCCTGTGGCCCCGGGCCGCAGGTTGTGCGCCCCTGCCATAGACTGCGCATGTTGCACTAGAGCCCCAAGCAAAATGCGCAAATGTGGACTTTATTATACTGCATATCCTCAGAGCTCCGCAGCCTCTATCAGTATGACCCCCAAAGCTGACAATCTAATAGTATCATCTTGTGCTCGATGAAGGCACCCTGCGGCAGACGCCGCAGACAATCGCACCCACCAGTCACCCTGCAGAGGGAGGGGCGCAGAGACCTTTCCATCTCCTCTGGAGAGATGATGTCACTGTAATAAAATGTTCACACCGCTAAAAGCCTGTCACCTCCAGGACTGCAATAAACTGCTGCATTAACCTGCCCCGCCACTAATCACAGCCGTCATGTGCCGTAACCTCCCCGCACCCAACACATGCCACATGAAAATATGGGCAGGGTCGGAGGACCAAGAAAATGGAGACTGTAAAGACCAAATGCAGAAACTATTCGCAAACAGGTTCAATTACGTCCAAGAGGCTGGCAAAGGGAGACGGGAGGGAGACTATGGGACCCTGCACCGTGACGGGAGGGAGACTATGGGACCCTGCACCGTGACGGGAGGGAGACTATGGGACCCTGCACCGTGACGGGAGGGAGACTATGGGACCCGTCTGTACTGTAAGAGCAGTGAGACTATGGGACCCTGCACCGTGACGGGAGGGAGACTATGGGACCCGTCTGTACTGTAAGAGCAGTGAGACTATGGGACCCGTCTGTACTGTAAGAGCAGTGAGACTATGGGACCCGTCTGTACTGTAAGAGCAGTGAGACTATGGGACCCGTCTGTACTGTAAGAGCAGTGAGACTATGGGACCCGTCTGTACTGTAAGAGCAGTGAGACTATGGGACCCGTCTGTACTGTAAGAGCAGTGAGACTATGGGACCCGTCTGTACTGTAAGAGCAGTGAGACTATGGGACCCGTCTGTACTGTAAGAGCAGTGAGACTATGGGACCCGTCTGTACTGTAAGAGCAGTGAGACTATGGGACCCGTCTGTACTGTAATGGGACCCGTCTTACGTAGGAGACTATGGGACCCGTCTGTACTGTAAGAGCAGTGAGACTATGGGACCCGTCTGTACTGTAAGAGCAGTGAGACTATGGGACCCGTCTGTACTGTAAGAGCAGTGAGACTATGGGACCCGTCTGTACTGTAAGAGCAGTGAGACTATGGGACCCGTCTGTACTGTAAGAGCAGTGAGACTATGGGACCCGTCTGTACTGTAAGAGCAGTGAGACTATGGGACCCGTCTGTACTGTAAGAGCAGTGAGACTATGGGACCCGTCTGTACTGTAAGAGCAGTGAGACTATGGGACCCGTCTGTACTGTAAGAGCAGTGAGACTATGGGACCCGTCTGTACTGTAAGAGCAGTGAGACTATGGGACCCGTCTGTACTGTAAGAGCAGTGAGACTATGGGACCCGTCTGTACTGTAAGAGCAGTGAGACTATGGGACCCGTCTGTACTGTAAGAGCAGTGAGACTATGGGACCCGTCTGTACTGTAAGAGCAGTGAGACTATGGGACCCGTCTGTACTGTAAGAGCAGTGAGACTATGGGACCCGTCTGTACTGTAAGAGCAGTGAGACTATGGGACCCGTCTGTACTGTAAGAGCAGTGAGACTGTGGGACCCGTCTGTACTGTAAGAGCAGTGAGACTGTGGGACCCGTCTGTACTGTAAGAGCAGTGAGACTGTGGGACCCGTCTGTACTGTAAGAGCAGTGAGACTGTGGGACCCGTCTGTACTGTAAGAGCAGTGAGACTGTGGGACCCGTCTGTACTGTAAGAGCAGTGAGACTGTGGGACCCGTCTGTACTGTAAGAGCAGTGAGACTGTGGGACCCGTCTGTACTGTAAGAGCAGTGAGACTGTGGGACCCGTCTGTACTGTAAGAGCAGTGAGACTGTGGGACCCGTCTGTACTGTAAGAGCAGTGAGACTGTGGGACCCGTCTGTACTGTAAGAGCAGTGAGACTGTGGGACCCGTCTGTACTGTAAGAGCAGTGAGACTGTGGGACCCGTCTGTACTGTAAGAGCAGTGAGACTGTGGGACCCGTCTGTACTGTAAGAGCAGTGAGACTGTGGGACCCGTCTGTACTGTAAGAGCAGTGAGACTGTGGGACCCGTCTGTACTGTAAGAGCAGTGAGACTGTGGGACCCGTCTGTACTGTAAGAGCAGTGAGACTGTGGGACCCGTCTGTACTGTAAGAGCAGTGAGACTGTGGGACCCGTCTGTACTGTAAGAGCAGTGAGACTGTGGGACCCGTCTGTACTGTAAGAGCAGTGAGACTGTGGGACCCGTCTGTACTGTAAGAGCAGTGAGACTGTGGACCCGTCTGTACTGTAAGAGCAGTGAGACTGTGGACCCGTCTGTACTGTAAGAGCAGTGAGACTGTGGACCCGTCTGTACTGTAAGAGCAGTGAGACTGTGGACCCGTCTGTACTGTAAGAGCAGTGAGACTGTGGACCCGTCTGTACTGTAAGAGCAGTGAGACTGTGGACCCGTCTGTACTGTAAGAGCAGTGAGACTGTGGACCCGTCTGTACTGTAAGAGCAGTGAGACTGTGGACCCGTCTGTACTGTAAGAGCAGTGAGACTGTGGACCCGTCTGTACTGTAAGAGCAGTGAGACTGTGGACCCGTCTGTACTGTAAGAGCAGTGAGACTGTGGACCCGTCTGTACTGTAAGAGCAGTGAGACTGTGGACCCGTCTGTACTGTAAGAGCAGTGAGACTGTGGACCCGTCTGTACTGTAAGAGCAGTGAGACTGTGGACCCGTCTGTACTGTAAGAGCAGTGAGACTGTGGACCCGTCTGTACTGTAAGAGCAGTGAGACTGTGGACCCGTCTGTACTGTAAGAGCAGTGAGACTGTGGACCCGTCTGTACTGTAAGAGCAGTGAGACTGTGGACCCGTCTGTACTGTAAGAGCAGTGAGACTGTGGACCCGTCTGTACTGTAAGAGCAGTGAGACTGTGGACCCGTCTGTACTGTAAGAGCAGTGAGACTGTGGACCCGTCTGTACTGTAAGAGCAGTGAGACTGTGGACCCGTCTGTACTGTAAGAGCAGTGAGACTGTGGACCCGTCTGTACTGTAAGAGCAGTGAGACTGTGGACCCGTCTGTACTGTAAGAGCAGTGAGACTATGGACTCTGTACTGTAAGAGCAGTGAGACTATGGACTCTGTACTGTAAGAGCAGTGAGACTATGGACTCTGTACTGTAAGAGCAGTGAGACTATGGACTCTGTACTGTAAGAGCAGTGAGACTATGGACTCTGTACTGTAAGAGCAGTGAGACTATGGACTCTGTACTGTAAGAGCAGTGAGACTATGGACTCTGTACTGTAAGAGCAGTGAGACTATGGACTCTGTACTGTAAGAGCAGTGAGACTATGGACTCTGTACTGTAAGAGCAGTGAGACTATGGACTCTGTACTGTAAGAGCAGTGAGACTATGGACTCTGTACTGTAAGAGCAGTGAGACTATGGACTCTGTACTGTAAGAGCAGTGAGACTATGGACTCTGTACTGTAAGAGCAGTGAGACTATGGACTCTGTACTGTAAGAGCAGTGAGACTATGGACTCTGTACTGTAAGAGCAGTGAGACTATGGACTCTGTACTGTAAGAGCAGTGAGACTATGGACTCTGTACTGTAAGAGCAGTGAGACTATGGACTCTGTACTGTAAGAGCAGTGAGACTATGGACTCTGTACTGTAAGAGCAGTGAGACTATGGACTCTGTACTGTAAGAGCAGTGAGACTATGGACTCTGTACTGTAAGAGCAGTGAGACTATGGACTCTGTACTGTAAGAGCAGTGAGACTATGGACTCTGTACTGTAAGAGCAGTGAGACTATGGACTCTGTACTGTAAGAGCAGTGAGACTATGGACTCTGTACTGTAAGAGCAGTGAGACTATGGACTCTGTACTGTAAGAGCAGTGAGACTATGGACTCTGTACTGTAAGAGCAGTGAGACTATGGACTCTGTACTGTAAGAGCAGTGAGACTATGGACTCTGTACTGTAAGAGCAGTGAGACTATGGACTCTGTACTGTAAGAGCAGTGAGACTATGGACTCTGTACTGTAAGAGCAGTGAGACTATGGACTCTGTACTGTAAGAGCAGTGAGACTATGGACTCTGTACTGTAAGAGCAGTGAGACTATGGACTCTGTACTGTAAGAGCAGTGAGACTATGGACTCTGTACTGTAAGAGCAGTGAGACTATGGACTCTGTACTGTAAGAGCAGTGAGACTATGGACTCTGTACTGTAAGAGCAGTGAGACTATGGACTCTGTACTGTAAGAGCAGTGAGACTATGGACTCTGTACTGTAAGAGCAGTGAGACTATGGACTCTGTACTGTAAGAGCAGTGAGACTATGGACTCTGTACTGTAAGAGCAGTGAGACTATGGACTCTGTACTGTAAGAGCAGTGAGACTATGGACTCTGTACTGTAAGAGCAGTGAGACTATGGACTCTGTACTGTAAGAGCAGTGAGACTATGGACTCTGTACTGTAAGAGCAGTGAGACTATGGACTCTGTACTGTAAGAGCAGTGAGACTATGGACTCTGTACTGTAAGAGCAGTGAGACTATGGACTCTGTACTGTAAGAGCAGTGTAAGAGCAGTGAGACTATGGACTCTTTACTGTAAGAGCAGTGAGACTATGGACTCTGTACTGTAAGAGCAGTGAGACTATGGACTCTGTACTGTAAGAGCAGTGAGACTATGGACTCTGTACTGTAAGAGCAGTGAGACTATGGACTCTGTACTGTAAGAGCAGTGAGACTATGGACTCTGTACTGTAAGAGCAGTGAGACTATGGACTCTGTACTGTAAGAGCAGTGAGACTATGGACTCTATACTGTAAGAGCAGTGAGACTATGGGTACTGTGAGATTCTCTGCCAGAGCAGGTTGTGATGGCGAGACCTGGATGTCTGAAGTTGAATATTACAGGCTATAGTTAGTATATTACTGGAGATTGGGTGATGATCCAGGCAGTTACTCCAATTGTCAGGTTTGGATTCAGGAATTATTTTTTTCCCTAAGGAGGTGAATTGTCTTCTACATCATGAGGGACTTTTTCTTCCTCAGGACCCACAGTGGAGGAAGATGATGTGTATGGACAGATGTCTTTTCAGCCTTACTATGCTACTCGTTCTTATGTGCTCAATGAAAATTAAAGACTGTAGGTATCTAGAATATCATCAGTGCAGTGATGGTCGCATGGCGCTGCCACATACAGACTGGGATTTTTTTCTCTAGTCTTCTGTAGGATCATCTACAAAAAGGGAAAAGAAGGTGAAGAGTGTAGATGTCTGGAAGGTAGGCTGCATTACTACTCTGTGCCAGAAGGGGGGGCTCCAAGCTCACAAACACATTCCAGGACATGGTGCATGGTTTAGGGGAGCAATAATGACAGTTTCAAATGTAATGAATGTAATGAGGATTTCAGCTTCCAGTCAGTCAATGTTCTACCGCTGTCATAGCAATCAATGCGAACCGCACCACATGTATAATGCGTATTCCCTTCAGAAGTAGGCATGCCTTTTACTACAGAAGGACCAGAATATATGGAGAAGACCCCTGCTCTGTATCCGGCCCACCCAGCGGATGAAGACATGCAGTGTAATTACAGAACGAGCACTCAGCTAATCCACAAAGCTCATTAGCCACATAACCAGTGCTCACCTCTGAAGACACGTCACCTCCGAACATCATCGGCAGCCACACTGCTAACCTCTACCTTCTGGGACCACAGCTAAAGTGATGTCATCAGTCAGTGCTACATGACATCACACAGTACAAGTCTTCTCCAGCAGCATCAGCCACCAGCCCTACAATAAAAACAACCCCACGACCATGCCAGAATCCGTGCCCAAAATACAACATCTCTATCCAGTGTCGACACAATATTAGTTATGCAATAACTCAAGGCTCTGGATTTTGAGCCGAAACGTCGCCTCACTGTGCCACTGTGGCCCAATAAATAATCTTTTTTTGGTATTATTGGAGTTGCTGTCCTTTTCTGACTATTTACAAGGGTAAGCAGTGAAATTCCCTGGACATAGCACCCATTTTTTTGGTGTGAATTGGTATATATGATTAGGGTTAGACTAGAAAAAAAAAAAAAACACTGAAAAAAAAAAAAAAAAACTTTCTGTAGGACCGCCAAAATTGCACCCAAAAATGCTACTATGCTAGTGATACCTTAGAAAGATACCCAGCTTTGCGGTGCCAGCAGACAATGCACAGTCCAGGTACCTGGCTTTGCGGTGCCAGCAGACAATGCACAGTCCAGGTACCTGGCTTTGCGGTGCCAGCAGACAATGCACAGTCCAGGTACCTGGCTTTGCGGTGCCAGCAGACAATGCACAGTCCAGGTACCTGGCTTTGCGGTGCCAGCAGACAATGCACAGTCCAGGTACCTGGCTTTGCGGTGCCAGCAGACAATGCACAGTCCAGGTACCCGGCTTTGCGGTGCCAGCAGACAATGCACAGTCCAGATACCCGGCTTTGCGGTGCCAGCAGACAATGCACGGTCCAGATACCCAGCTTTGCGGTGCCAGCAGACAATGCACGGTCCAGATACCCAGCTTTGCGGTGCCAGCAGACAATGCACGGTCCAGATAACCAGCTTTGCGGTGCCAGCAGACAATGCACGGTCCAGATAACCAGCTTTGCGGTGCCAGCAGACAATGCACGGTCCAGATAACCAGCTTTGCGGTGCCAGCAGACAATGCACGGTCCAGATACCCGGCTTTGCGGTGCCAGCATAAAATGCATGGTCCAGATACCCGGCTTTGCGGTGCCAGCAGACAATGCACGGTCCAGATACCCGGCTTTGCGGTGCCAGCATAAAATGCATGGTCCAGATACCCGGCTTTGCAGTGCCAGCAGACAATGCACGGTCCAGATACCCAGCTTTGCGGTGCCAGCAGACAATGCACGGTCCAGATAACCAGCTTTGCGGTGCCAGCAGACAATGCACGGTCCAGATAACCAGCTTTGCGGTGCCAGCAGACAATGCACGGTCCAGATACCCGGCTTTGCGGTGCCAGCATAAAATGCATGGTCCAGATACCCGGCTTTGCGGTGCCAGCAGACAATGCACGGTCCAGATACCCGGCTTTGCGGTGCCAGCATAAAATGCATGGTCCAGATACCCGGCTTTGCGGTGCCAACAGACCATGCACGGTCCAGATACCCGGCTTTGCAGTGCCAGCAGACAATGCACGGTCCAGATACCCGGCTTTGCGGTGCCAGCAGACCATGCACGGTCCAGATACCCGGCTTTGCGGTGCCAGCAGACCATGCACGGTCCAGATACCCGGCTTTGCAGTGCCAGCAGACAATGCACGGTCCAGATACCCGGCTCTGCGGTGCCAGATAGCCAGCGTTGGTGTTGCAGTGCCTGTGAACACGGAATGGCTCTAAGGGTAAATGCACACGGTCAGGATTCATGTGCGGAGAATCCGCACTGAAATCCGCAGGTGTTTGCAGACAAATTGGCGCGGATTTTCCACATCCGGATATTACTAAGTGAATGAAGAAAATCCGGTCAGGAAAAAATAAAATAAATTGACATGCTGCAGATTTTAAAATCCGCACCGCAGGTCAAAATCCACACAGAAAAAAATCTGCATTGCGTGCATTGAGAACTTCAAATTATCACAGAATACAATGTACATGACTTACGGTGCAGATTTTCCGCATGCAAATCCGCACGCAATCCTGATCATGTGCATTTAGCCTTAGGCTACTTTCACACATCCTGGATCTGGCAGGGTTCCGCAGAAACGCTTCCGTTACTGATCATACAACCATCTGCATCCGTTATAAACAGGTCCAGTTGTATTATCTTTACCATAGCCAGGACGGATCCGTTATCTATTGTGTTAGATTAGGTCAGAGAAAACGGATCGGTCCCCATTGACTTGCATCGTGCATCATGAGCGATACGTATTGCTCCGCATCCCAGGATGAGGTAGGAGGACGGAACGTAATGCATTTTGGAGCTCTCTGTTCTGTTCAGTTATGTTTTGTCCCCCATTGACAAAGAATGGGGACAAAACAGAAGCGTTTTTTCCGGTATCGAGACCCTATGATGGGTATTAATACCAGAAAATATTAACGCTAGTGTGAAAGTAGCCCAATAAGTCATTGTAGTGCCAGTGTAGAGCCTGTGCAGTGAACACAGACTGACCATAGCGCGCCAGGGAGTGTGCAGGCTGCAATCTGTGATATCAGCTGGCAAGGCCACAGCAAGTGCTGACCTGTGCTCATGATTGTTTGCCAGCATTACTTCCCCCCCCCCGCCCCCCCCCAGATGTACACTGGCACATCAGAGCTAACGCTAGGACCCCAGGATGTGATTTTCAGTGTGACGTGGCACGGCCCCCCACCTCTTCTGTCACAGTCCATGGTACAGGGAGTCTGTGCGAGCTGCCTGCGGCCCCCAGACCGCTGCTGTCACCACCACTCACCTAACACACAGCGACACTTCCATGATACAGTGTGTAGTACTGCCCAAGGCAAGGAGCACTGAGGCGCCCACTTAACCCTTTCAAATACCACATCTAGCCAAGCACTGCATATGGCTCTCATTGCAAAGGGCATGTCTGTGGGAGACAGCACCTGAGCTCAGACATGTCACTTGCCATTAATTCCTGTGTGCCCACCCTAACTCCATATGCAAATATCATAATTAGCATCACAAGTAAATTCATGTGGCGCTTGTATCATAATGAGGATGGGACGGTTCCTTATCTGTGTATGCAGAGGTCTCCCTGGACCCCATGGACTGAGGAGATGGAACTGCACAAGGAGATAACATTGTGTCTCCACATCTTCGGTTTAGGGGTCACTCCGCCTATGAATCGCCTCTGGACCCTGAGGGCCATAAAACAAATCTCTTTGTATACACTTTAGCTTCCCCTATGCAAGCATCAATGCTGCAACACTAACCTGCCAGTCACTGTGCTGCACATGAAGGGTTAATGTCAAAGTCTGTCTGAATTCTAATTGTCTGTAACGTGCTGCCCATATCATACCGGACATCTTCTCAGGAGACATCAATCACTGCTGGTGTCAGCCAGGACCTTGTGATTGTCCTAGTCAGTAAAGACTACAAGTACAAGAGCTCCAGGGACCAGTGACGTAGGCACTGCCAGCCTCCACATCTCCTCCAGCCTGCTCCGGAGCAGCGCCCCCAGAGGCCCCTGCGCCAGAAGAGCGCGCCCCCCCCCCCCCCCGCCCCAAGAGCGCCCCAAGAGGCCCCTGCTCCAAAAGAGCGCCCCTGCTCCAAAAGAGCGCCCCAGCTCCAAAAGAGCACCCCAAGAGGCCCCTGCTCCAAAAGAGCGCCCCAAGAGGCCCCTGCTCCAAAAGAGCGCCCCAAGAGACTCACCACAAACAATCTTATAGTCATGCCCAGGAGGTAACCTGAGCAATTCTCTCTAAACCCTGGCCGTCATGCACCCTAGGGGCTGTTCCTTGGGGGTATTTTTTGAGTCCCCATGCTGTGCTCTTAATGGGTAGCACACTGTATTATCATACATTGGGGGAACTCTGGTGTCATTTATTTCAGGTCGGGGGTCCTAACTTGCTGAATAGGCAACAGCAAACCATAAACATCTTCATTTCCCAAACTGTGGACTGGATGCTGAAAGACTACAAAAGTGAAAAATCTCGATATACCGTATGCTGCAGCTCTGCCCAGGACTAAACAATGAATACTAGCCAGGAATCACCACTCCCAGCATCCACACAGTCTACTCCCCCTATTATCTCATTCACTGGCATAGGATGATGGGCGACACCCTCCAATGTACGTGGTATAATGAGGTGACCTCTTCTGCAGACCCATGGGGGTACGGCAAAAAGAGAAAAATAAAAATATAAGTCAATGAATGGAGTCGATTGGAGCGCCATTCCCAGGACTCCACAGACACAATGACATGAAATCAGATCTCCCCAGCAGTGTCCTTCCCAGGCCGATGACCCGTAACTAATCCCCAAGCCCACATGGACATAGTGCAGAGTCATCGGCAGTCAGGAAGGAGTTAATAATCCATTAAATAACTGGAGACTGGAAAGGCGAGATAAGCAGAGAAATGAGAGATAAATGGAGGAGAAGAAGGGAGGGAGCGACAGACAGAGAGCAAAATACAAATGAGAGGGAGAAAGAAAAGCCTGGGACATAAATCAGAGAGATAACGGTCAGGGGGATTTATCTCCAGTATGACACCGGCTGAGGGCGCACGCAGCAGACACGACAGAGTGCAAGCTCCGCAGCCACACTACCCATGGAGGTCTACAGCAGCCACATGGCAGGACGGAAGAAGGAGTCTTCATCCCTATTATATTCCCAAACATTACATGAAAGAGGCAAAAGGACACTTACAGTAGGGCTCATACGCAAGACCGCATTCGTTTTGCGGTCTGCAACTCATGGATCCACAGAACAAGGATCCTAGCCGAGTGCATGCCCCCATTTATTTACTTCTGTAGAAACGCCTTATCCGTGTCCGCAAAACGCACAAGATTAGGACATGTTCATTTTTTTTTTTTTCAGGGCCGCCGAAAGGACATACAGATGCGGAGAGAACAAGGTGTGCTGTCTGCAACTGCTGTGGCCTCTTGAAACACGAACAGAAACTACAGCCATGTGCATGAGAGGAGTGGGGGGCGGTATACAAAAAGCACTCAAATGTGGGACCACATGAAACCCAGGAACCCCCCACCACCACCACACTGCGCTACCTTATTCCTGCTGTCACCCACAAGACACTCTACACAGCCCCGCCCCCTGCTGATGACATCACTGATCTAATGACATGTGATCAGACATGAGACCCACATCTTATACTACAGGAACATCTATCACTGCTGACAACCTGCCTGTGTATTCTGTCTGAGAGGTAGTCACAGCCCCGCCCCCTGCTGATGACATCACTGATATGACATGTAATCCACACCTTATACTACAGGAACATCTATGCCTGTATATCCTGTCTGAGGGGTTCACAGCCCCGCCCCCTGCTGATGACATCACCGATATAATGACATGTGATCACACACCTTATACTACAGGAACATCTATTACTGCTGACAACCTGCCTGCATATCCTGTCCGAGAGGTAGTCACAGCCCCGCCCCCTGCTGATGACATCACCGATAAGACATGTGATCACACACCTTATACTACAGGAACATCTATTCATCTATTACTGCTGACAACCTGCCTGTATAACAATTTAGGTTTCCTGTCTTTTGAAAATGTATGTAAATTTAAAGGGAACCTGTCATCGCCTTTATGCGGCCCATACTAACGGCAGCATAAAGTAGTGACGGGCGAGTTGATTTCAGGGGTCTGTCATTCATAAGTTAAAAGTAAGTGGTTGCCGAGAACTAACATCACAATCATTGCCGCCCAGGCCTTGAAAGAGTCCAGTCTACCTAAGGCTACATTCACACGTCAGTACTTTTCTATATCCCGAATTTCAGTCCGTTTTTTGCGGATCCGTTGTTCCTGAAAATGTTTCCGTATGTCATCCGTTTTTTGCGGATCCACAAAAAACGGAAACATGTATAAATTTCACAAAGCAAATAAAGTTGTTTGGATTTCTTTGAAAAAAAATTGGAAAAAAAAAAAGTGAATAAGTGATTTCTGTGGGCAGGATTTAATTTCCAGGAACGGATTCCGCATAAAATGGATGACATACGTAATGACATACGAATGTCATCAGTTTTTTGCGGAACCATTGACTTTGTATTGTACCAGGATCCGATTTTTGCGGAAAAGAATAGGACAAGTTTTATATTTAATCGGACATACAGAACGGAAACGGACAGCACACATTGTGTTGTCCGATTTTTTCCAGAACCCATTGAAAATGAATAGGTCCAGAACTGGTCCTGATCTGTTCCGCAAAAAACGGAACAGATCAGGAAAGAAACAACGGACGTGTGAATGGACCCTAAGAGTCCTGTTTATTATGAATTCCTGCTCTCCCGCCCACATGCTGATGGCTGACAGGCTTCTACCTAGTTTTCTCCCTAGAAGAGAACTGCCAATCATCAGCAGATGGGCGAGAGAGCAGGAGATTAGGTAGGAATACACAGGACACTTCTCAGGTAGACTCTGGACTCTTTCAAGGCCTGGGCTGCAATGATTATGATGCTGGTTCTCGACACCCCAGTAATACATGCCGGATGTGAGGTCTGTGTCCCGTCCCCCCTTCCCCAGTAATACATGCCGGATGTGAGGTCTGTGTCCCGTCCCCCCTTCCCCAGTAATACATGCCGGATGTGAGGTCTGTGTCCCGTCCCCCCTTCCCCAGTAATACATGCCGGATGTGAGGTCTGTGTCCCGTCCCCCCTTCCCCAGTAATACATGCCGGATGTGAGGTCTGTGTCCCCCCCCCCCCCAGTAATACATGCCGGATGTGAGGTCTGTGTCCCGTCCCCCCTTCCCCAGTAATACATGCCGGATGTGAGGTCTGTGTCCCCCCCCAGTAATACATGCCGGATGTGAGGTCTGTGTCCCGTCCCCCCTTCCCCAGTAATACATGCCGGATGTGAGGTCTGTGTCCCCCCCCCCCCAGTAATACATGCCGGATGTGAGGTCTGTGTCCCGTCCCCCCTTCCCCAGTAATACATGCCGGATGTGAGGTCTGTGTCCCCCCCCCCCAGTAATACATGCCGGATGTGAGGTCTGTGTCCCGTCCCCCCTTCCCCAGTAATACATGCCGGATGTGAGGTCTGTGTCCCGTCCCCCCCCTCCCCAGTAATACATGCCGGATGTGAGGTCTGTGTGTCCCCCCAGTAATACATGCCGGATGTGAGGTCTGTGTGTCCCCCAGTAATACATGCCGGACGTGAGGTCTGTGTGTCTCCCAGTAATACATGCCGGACGTGAGGTCTGTGTGTTTCCCAGTAATACATGCCGGACGTGAGGTCTGTGTTTCCCAGTAATACATGCCGGATGTGAGGTCTGTGTCCCCCCCCCCCAGTAATACATGCCGGATGTGAGGTCTGTGTCCCGTCCCCCCTTCCCCAGTAATACATGCCGGATGTGAGATCTGTGTCCCCCCCCAGTAATACATGCCGGATGTGAGGTCTGTGTCCCGTCCCCCCTTCCCCAGTAATACATGCCGGATGTGAGGTCTGTGTCCCCCCCCCCCCCAGTAATACATGCCGGATGTGAGGTCTGTGTCCCCCCCCAGTAATACATGCCGGATGTGAGGTCTGTGTCCCGTCCCCCCTTCCCCAGTAATACATGCCGGATGTGAGGTCTGTGTCCCGTCCCCCCTTCCCCAGTAATACATGCCGGATGTGAGGTCTGTGTCCCCCCCCCCCAGTAATACATGCCGGATGTGAGGTCTGTGTCCCGTCCCCCCTTCCCCAGTAATACATGCCGGATGTGAGGTCTGTGTCCCCCCCCCCCCCCAGTAATACATGCCGGATGTGAGGTCTGTGTCCCCCCCCCCCCCAGTAATACATGCCGGATGTGAGGTCTGTGTCCCGTCCCCCCTTCCCCAGTAATACATGCCGGATGTGAGGTCTGTGTCCCGTCCCCCCCCTCCCCAGTAATACATGCCGGATGTGAGGTCTGTGTGTCCCCCCAGTAATACATGCCGGATGTGAGGTCTGTGTGTCCCCCAGTAATACATGCCGGACGTGAGGTCTGTGTGTCTCCCAGTAATACATGCCGGACGTGAGGTCTGTGTGTTTCCCAGTAATACATGCCGGACGTGAGGTCTGTGTTTCCCAGTAATACATGCCGGATGTGAGGTCTGTGTCCCCCCCCCCCCCAGTAATACATGCCGGATGTGAGGTCTGTGTCCCGTCCCCCCTTCCCCAGTAATACATGCCGGATGTGAGGTCTGTGTCCCCCCCCAGTAATACATGCCGGATGTGAGGTCTGTGTCCCGTCCCCCCTTCCCCAGTAATACATGCCGGATGTGAGGTCTGTGTCCCCCCCCCCCCCCCAGTAATACATGCCGGATGTGAGGTCTGTGTCCCGTCCCCCCTTCCCCAGTAATACATGCCGGATGTGAGGTCTGTGTCCCGTCCCCCCCCTCCCCAGTAATACATGCCGGATGTGAGGTCTGTGTGTCCCCCCAGTAATACATGCCGGATGTGAGGTCTGTGTCCCCCACCAGTAATACATGCCGGATGTGAGGTCTGTGTGTTTCCCAGTAATACATGCTGGATGTGAGGTCTGTGTGTCCCCCAGTAATACATGCCGGATGTGAGGTCTGTGTCCCGTCCCCCCCCTCCCCAGTAATACATGCCGGATGTGAGGTCTGTGTGTCCCCCCAGTAATACATGCCGGATGTGAGGTCTGTGTCCCCCACCAGTAATACATGCCGGATGTGAGGTCTGTGTGTCTCCCAGTAATACATGCCGGACGTGAGGTCTGTGTGTTTCCCAGTAATACATGCTGGATGTGAGGTCTGTGTGTCCCCCAGTAATACATGCTGGATGTGAGGTCTGTGTGTCCCCCAGTAATACATGCCGGACGTGAGGTCTGTGTGTCTCCCAGTAATACATGCCGGATGTGAGGTCTGTGTGTCCCCCAGTAATACATGCCGGACGTGAGGTCTGTGTGTCCCCCAGTAATACATGCCGGACGTGAGGTCTGTGTGTCCCCCAGTAATACATGCCGGACGTGAGGTCTGTGTGTCCCCCAGTAATACATGCCGGACGTGAGGTCTGTGTGTCCCCCAGTAATACATGCCGGATGTGAGGTCTGTGTGTCCCCCAGTAATACATGCCGGATGACACAACAGACATCAGGAGCAGAAATTTCCCCAGTAGTCTAATGATTGTGGCGGTCTCAGAGCCGGACCCCCACCGAGTATAACATCTTCCAGGTGTCTATAACTTATCAGACTGGAGGTGAACACAGGTGTGAGCACCATTCACATTATTATATTACATACACATTTACCCACTAATTCATTGTGAGGATGAAGAGAACGCAGCCATGAGCGGTCAGCAGTCTGAAGTGGGTCCCACAACCCTGACTGCTTCCATCTTTTCTGACTCCTGACAGTAAGGTCTTCACCTGTGATGGTCAATGGCTCCACAGAGGATGGCACCGCTCCCTACAGGAGAAGTCCTGACATTCACAGATCTGAAGGACTGCTCTCTACAGTCACAGCAGCCACCATCACCCAGAACCCGGATACTGGACCCCTGCAAGCTGTCCCCGTCCTGCTCTGTGATATAATGGAGGCTGCCTCCGCCGGTCTCTCCATCACACCCCTCACAGAGCCCGCTGTTTAGCATCATTATTGGTGTCAAATTAAATGACCTTGTGTGACAGCCGCGTCTAGCGCACGATACCAGGAGGGACGGGGAAGAAAAATGGCTCCGCACGGCGTCTTTAAAAAAAAAAAGCCAAGAGTAAATTACCCTGCCTGAAAGGGAGCAATAATTAGCCCTGAGTAGCTTATTAAAAGGAGGTCACAGGCCAAGCAGCCATCTGGGATGTGTGTTTTCTACTGATTGTTTTTACACGGATCCACACACTGTATTAGCTTTCATGTCAATGCACCTGCCGAACCCCCCCCAGGGAGCCATTAACTCCTTCCCTGCTGGAAGCCATTCATCATCCTGCATCGCTATGTGTTGCTCAAACTGCCGAGAAACCGGGTAGCAAAGCTTACAATCCATGGCGTAAGAAAAGCTGCAGTTGACAGATCTTCACTTCTTCGCTCAGACGGCGGGATATTGGAATCTACCTCCTGCCTACGAGGAGGGCCATGACTACACACGGCAACCTACCTGCTGGCGGCCAATCCTCCTGTACTGTGCCCAAGACACCACCAAAATTAGGCAGAGTTCACACGCTGCCGTTAAATTACAGTTCTTGTCATAATTTTCACAAACTCACAGGGGAAAAAAGAAAAAGAAAAACAAACAAACAAAAAAACCACCACCACCACCACCCGCCTGCACGGTGAGAAGGACTGCGGTACACCGCTCAGGAGACGTCCCAGCCGCATTGTGACCGACCTCTCAGGTCACCCACCCATTAATAAAACACCATCACACCCTCGGGGGGCACATCTACACATATTTGCCCCATTCGTCTGTTCTGGTACAAGGCTCCTATTGAGGACCCTTCACAAAGGGGTTAAATCATGAGATGGAGTGACAGGAAAGAGTTAAGTGTAAGACTCTGATCTCTTCTATTAAGAGCAGAAATAAAGCGCCGCGCTTTCTAATACTAATTATTATCCAAATGTCTAATTTATCAGATTAAATCGCATGGGGGGGGGCATTTAGCAATTTCCATTCAGTGGGATTAGCGGCTCTGGAGAGATCCGGGCCCTCTATCCCAGCTGTTTTTGGAACAGTTATTGTACTGCAGTCTGATTGTCGCCTTTTATGATAACGCAGGCGGTTTATTGCAAGCACCGCTATCACAGCGGGTGAGAAGGTTAAAAGACGGAAAGTCAGCCGCTCTTTACACGGGTTTGATGGTGAGAAGCCAGAACCACATTACCAGTAACTAAACACGCGACCTGCGCTCTAAACCAGGTCCCATCTGGACTATACTGGCCTCGATACACATGGCCGGGTCTGTGACTGGCCGCCACCATGTGCTGAGATGGATAGATTTGTCTGGTGACTATGAACCAGACTGGTGCCCGCCATCTTCCACAATGACTGGACCACGAGCACCGGTAAGGGCGACTGGTGACAGGTCTGATTTCCGTAATTAGTCTTCGTGTCAGATGTAATAAAGGCTCTGAATCCAACGCGCTGAGCGTGACATATTCCTATGACAATGGGGCGACACTGACAGACAGGGGTCTTTATAGAGGGAGACACCATAGGCATAAACAGAAGTGTCCACTGACAAACAAGGACAGCCGTGCGCGGTGGACGTCACTGCCTGGACCCCAGTCCTGCCCTGGCAGCCATAATCCCCAGTCCACAAATGCTCATCATGCCTTATTTTCCACAATTCTCTCAAGCTCACGGGAACGAGCCGCAGTTTTATAGTCAACGTGGATTCCATTTCCCCTGTAGCTTTCACATCTGGTTTTGACATCTGGCAGAGGACCTCAAAACTGGGGCCGAACGCTTCCGTTATGTCCTCATTCATTGTCAATGGGGACAAAACATAACGAACCAGATCAGGACGCATTCCGTTCCTGATTGTTCAGTTTTCTGACCAGACACAAAACCGCTGAAAGACGCAATTGTGTCCAGTCTGCGAAACGGAATAAACCAGATCTGGCACTAAAAACAACTGAAGGCCTGGTCCACACTTGGGTTGTTAATTCAGGCCAAAAAACAAACACCGGATCCATCACTATTGGCTTACATTGTTTTTAGTGACTTATCCGTTTTGTTTTTTCAGTTTTTATGACCAGACACAAAACCATAGCTTGCCTCCGTTTTGTGTTCGGACAGACATCCTGAACAGATCTCAGTCCATTCGGAACGCATGAGGACTAAAACGGAAACTCTGAAGTCATTGAGATCCTCTGACGGATCTCAATACTGGGAAACAGCAGATCAATGATGTCGGATCTGGTTTGCCCAGTTTCTATTTAATACAACCGCAACGGAACAAGCAAATCTGGATTTATTAGGCTCCTTTCACACCTGCGTTCAGGTGTCCGCTCGTGAGCTCCATTTGAAGGGGCTCACAAGCGGCCCTGAACGCAGCCGTCTGGCCCTAATGCATTCTCAGTGGAGGCGGATCCACTGAGAATGCATCCGTCTGCCAGCGCTCAGCCTCCGCTCCGCTCAGTGAGCGGACACCTGAACGCTGCAAGCAGCGTTCGCACTGCCAGGCGGACACCCGGAGGCGAGCGGATCCGTTCCGACTTACAATGGAAGTCAATGGGGACGGATCCGCTTGAAGATGACACCATATGGCTCAATCTTCAAGCGGATCCGTCCCCCATTGACTTTCAATGTAAAGTCTGAACGGATCCGCTCAGGCTACTTTCACACTTAGAAAATTTTTCTAAGTTATTAATGCAGACGGATCCGCTCGAACGCTAGTGTGAAAGTAGCCTTAATTGAACTGAAGCGTTTGCTCGGTTTTTTTAGATCCTCTGCCGGAGCCTCCAAGCCTTTCTTACTTTTTATACCTGTTCAGACTTCAAGGTCAGGTACTCGAAATGCAGCTCTCTGGCACAGCAGGGGTTAATGTGAGGCAACGCAGGGGTCTCTAGCCCCTGCACAATCTGTGTAGATTCAGAGGGGCCTAATTTGCAAGCAAATTGCCACAGTCACATCCTTATGTAAATCAGTGCCCTCCCGGTACCGCGCTGACGGAGGAACATAAGTGTTCAGCTGCCTGAGGGTGCGAATCTGCGAGGAAGATGGAAGAGATTCACATCAGGCACACCTGCTCCACACCCAGCGGATCCGCTCGTACCCTGACCATCACCTTCACTCAGGAACTGGAGCAGGATTGTCAGCTCATAGGAGCAAACCGAGTACTTCTGGATTCCTGAACTACACAGGAGCAGCGGCCAGTGACCCGAGCGTGCCCACACTACACAGGAGCAGCGGCCAGTGACCCGAGCGTGCCCACACTACACAGGAGCAGCGGCCAGTTACCCGAGCGTGCCCACACTACACAGGAGCAGAGGCCAGTGACCCGAGCGTGCCCACACTACACAGGAGCAGAGGCCAGTGACCCGAGCGTGCCCACACTACACAGGAGCAGAGGCCAGTGACCTGAGGCTGCCCACACTACACAGGAGCAGCGGCCACTTACCCCGAGCGTGCCCACACTACACAGGAGCAGAGGTGTACATTCATTCACGTATACAGGTCACAAAATGAAGACAATTTAATTTACAGAGAAAACAAATGAAGTGCATTTCTCCCTGACCCCATCCACACAATGATGACTACTGCAGTCATTCAGTGCATATTAATGGCCAATACAGAGGTCAAATATGGACAAACCATGAGAAACATCTACTAACTAAAATATATATCTACAGATTACCCCAGCCCCCATACTATGTATATATTGACTCCAGCCCCATTCTACAGTCTATATGAACACACTTCATCCGGACACCATTCAGCATCACCCATCTGCTTGCTCTCTATACATCCTCCTATGCCAGGTTAACCCATCCCTCGTCCTCTAGCCCCTAGTATGTTCTGTCCAACCATTCCTTTTGATAAATCAGGGAGTTGGGTTTCAGCAGTGGGGTTATTCTGAAGTGGGAGCAGCACCAAGTTGCGGTGAAGCAGGGGTGTTACGCTGTGTGCTCACATTGTGCAGGGGCTTAGATAACGAATCATTTGGGTGTAAAAGTCTATATACAGTGAGGGACAGAAGTATTTGAGCACCCTGCGATTTTGTAAGTTCTCCCACTGAAAAATCATAGAGGGGTCTGAAATTCACATTGTATTCCCACTCAGAGACAGAATAAAAAAAATAAGAAAAATAAAATCACATTGTATGATTTTTAAAGAATTTATGTCTTGCACTGCTGAACATACAGTGGATATAAAAAGTCTACACGCCCCTGTTAAAATGTCAGGTTTCTGTGATGTAAAAAAAATTAGACAGAGAAATCATTTCAGAACTTTTTCCACCTTTAACCCCCTCAGCGCCCCAAACCCCCTTAATGACCAGGCCACTTTTTACACTTCTGCACTGCACTACTTTCACCGTTTATTGCTCGGGCATACAACTTACCACCCAAATTAATTTTACCTCCTTTTCTTCTCACTAATAGAGCTTTCATTCGGTGGTATTTCATTGCTGCTGACATTTTTACTTTTTGTGATAAAAATCTAATTTTTCTATTGTAAAAGTTTTCAAATAAAACTACCTTGCTATATATAGTTTTCTCTAAATTTATTGTTCTACATGTCTTTGATTAAAAACAAAATGCAATAAGTGTATATTTATTGGTTTGGGTAAAAGTTATAGCGTTTACAAACTATGGTGCAAAAAAATTTATTTACGCACTTTCTACATTTCCTTGCATTTTAGGGGCCCTAAAGCGTAAGAATTAGTTTGGAATCCAAATGCGTAAAAATCCCCTGTGATATCCTGAAAGAACTCATTGAAATTTGGGCCCCTTTGCGCACCTAGGCTGCAAAAAAAGTGTCACACACGTATTATCGCCGTAGGGCAATGTGTTTTGGGGTGTATGTTTACATATACCCATACTGTGTGTGCGAAATGTAAATGACAACTTTTTCCATTTTTTTTTTTTTATACAAAGTTGTCATTTACAGAGATATTTCTCACACACAGTATGGGTATATGTAAAAATACACCCCAAAACAGATTGCCCTACTTCTCCTGAGTACGGCGATACCACATGTGTGACACTTTTTTGCAGCCAAGATGTGCAAAGGGGCCCAAATTCCAATGAGTACCTTTAGGATTTCACAGGGCATTTTTACGCATTTGGATTCTGTGAGGGGTATGGCGAGTTCATGTAAGATTTTATTTTTTGTCACAAGTTAGTGGAATATGAGACTTTGTAAGGAAAAAAATAAATAAAAATTATATTTATTAATAATAAATAATAATAATAATATTTTCCGCTAACTTGTGGCAAAAAATAAATAAATAAAAAAATCTTCTGTGAACTCGCCATGCCCCTCAAAAGTGATCTTTATAGCGGCGCAGGTATTTTACAGTGTTTTTGCAGTGATCAGAAAACAAATATTAGTCATTGCGGTGGGGCGGACTGAACGCAAGTGTGCGCACAAGATCAGGCTGATCGGGCGAACACTGCATTTTTTGTAGAGCCTATAGAACATGTCATATTCTTGTCCACAATTGCGGACATGAAAAGGCATTTTCTATATAGTTCTGGCAATGTGCCGATCCGCAAAATGCGGAAAGCACATTGTCGGTGTCCGTGTTTTGCAAAACACATACGGACGTCTGAATGGAGCCTTACAGGAGGGTGATCAATAATGGGGGGGGGGGGGGTAGTGTAGTGGGGCGATAGGCAGCTCTGTAAGTAGCACCAGTGTCCTCTGGTGGTGGATCCAAGAAAAAGGGGCCACCAGAGGACCAGGTAGCAGGTATATTAGACGCGGTTAACAAAACAGCGTCTAATATACCTTTTTGGGGTTGAACAAATAAAAATCGCATCTACAGCCTGCCAGCAAATGATCGCTGCTGGCAGGCTGTAGATCAACTTCTGAGCTTAGGGTTGCTGTGAACGCGCGCCTCTCGCGAGATGATGTACGGATGCGTCTACGAGGAATAACCCGGCCGTTAGTCGGGGGGGGGGGGGGGGGGCGGTTAATGCGATCTATAAACTGTACAACTCAATAGAAAAACAAACTCAAATCTTTTAGGTGGAGGGAAAAAAAAAAAAAAAAAACACACAAATAAAGTGTGTACACCCTTAAACTAATTCTTTGTTGAAGCCCCTTTTGATTTTATTCCAGCACTCAGTCTTTTGGGGGATGAGTCTATCAGCATGGCACATTTTGACTTTTTGCACGAACACTCCAAATCTGTCAGACTGCGAGGGCATCTCCTGGGCACGGCCCTCTTCACATCACCTCACAGATTGTCAAATTCGATTCAGGTCTGGGCTCTGGCTGGGCCATTCCAAAACTGTAATCTTCTTCTGGTGAAGACATTACTTGGTTGATTTGGATGTCTGCTTTGGGTCGTTGT
Organism: Bufo gargarizans; assembly: GCF_014858855.1. NCBI lineage: Eukaryota > Metazoa > Chordata > Amphibia > Anura > Bufonidae > Bufo > Bufo gargarizans. The sequence continues at coordinate 18,052,416 of NC_058090.1, read as the reverse complement.
CATGCTGAAAGATGTTCAGCTTTCTAACAGAAGACTGAAGGTTTTGGGCCAATATTGACTGGTATTTGGGACTGTTCAGAATTCCCTCTAGCTTAACTAAGGCCCCAATTCCGACTGAAGAACAGCCCCTTGGCATGATGCTGCCCCCACCATGCTTCACTGTGGGGATGGGGTTCTTTTGGTGATGGGCAGTGTTGTTTTTGCACCAAACATATCTTTTGGAATTATGGCCAAAAAGTTCCACCTTGGTCTCATCAGACCATAACTCCTTTTCTCACATGCTTTTGGAGACTTTAGATGTGTTTTTGCACAATGTAGCCCGGCTTGGATGGTAAGAAAAGGCTTTCGTCTTGCCCCTCTACCCCATAGCCCAGACATATGAAGAATACAGGAGGTTGTTGTCACATGGACCACACAGCCAGGACTTGCCAGATATTCCTGCAGCTCCTGTAATGTTGCTGTAGGCCTCTTGGTCGCCTCCCAAACCAGTTCTCTCTTAGTCTTTTCATCAGTTTTGGAGGCACGTCCAGTTCTTGGTGATGTCACTGTTGGGCCATATTTCCTCCACTTGATGATGACGGTCTTCACTGTGTTCCATGGTAGATCTAATGCCTTGGAAATTCTTTTGTCCCCTTCTCCTGACTGATACCTAACAATGAGATCCCTGTGGTGCTTTGGAAGCTTTTTTTCTTCCCTCCACCTAAAAGATTTCAGTTTGTTTTTCCATTGAGTTGTACAGTTTACAGGTCACATTAAAAAGGTGGAAAAAGTTCTGAAATGATTTATCTTTGTCTAATTTTTTACAGCACAGAAATCTGACATTTTAACAGGGGTGTGTAGACTTGTTATATCCACTGTAAGTATCTGAACACCTGAGAAAATCAGTGTTAATATTTGGTCCAGAAGCCTTTGGTCAGACGTCTCCTGTAGTTCTTGACCAGGTTTGCACACGCTGCAGCAGGGGTTTCGGCCCGCTCCTCCACACTGATCTCCTCTACATCTGTCAGGTTTCAGGGCTGTCGCTGAGCAACAGGGAGTTTCAGCTCCCTCCAAAGATGTTCTATTGGATTTAGGTCTGGAGACTGGCTAGGCCGCTCCAGAACCTTGCTATGCTTCTTACGGAGCCGCTCCTTGGTTATCCTGGCTGTGTGCTTCGGGTCGTTGTCATGTTGGAAGACCCAGCCACGACCCATCTTCAATGCTCTGACTGAGGGAAGGAGGTTGTTGCTCAAAATCTCACAATAAATGGCCCCATTCATCCTCTCCTTAATACAGTGCAGTCATCCTGTCCCCTTTGCAGAAAAGCCCCCCAAACCATGATGTTACCCCCCCCCCCCCCATGCTTCACAGTAGGGATGGTGTTCTTGGGATGCAACTCATCCTTCTTTGTCCTCTAAACAGGAGTGAAGTTTAGACCAAAAAGTTCTACTTTGGTCTCCTCTGACCACATGCCTTTCTCCAAGCTTCAGACGGGCCTGGAAATGTGATGACTTGAGCAAGGTAACCTTCCGTGCAATACATGATTTGAAACCATGACGGCGTAGTGTTCTACCAACAGTGACCTCTGCAATTGCACCGTAGCCCTTTCCAGCCTTGTGGAGGTCCACAATTTTGTCTCTGGTGTCTTGACAGCTCTTTGGGTCTTGCCCATGGTAGTAGTTGGCATCTGGCTGACACTGGGGTGGACAGGGGTCTTTAAAGAGCTCAGACAGGTGCTACCAAGTTAGATTAATGAGCGGAGTAGAGGTGGACTTTACAAAGTCACAGTAACAGGTCTTTGAGAGCCCGAATTCTTGCTGTTTCTCAGGTGTTTTTTTGCAAGTTCTGTCTCTCGGAGTCGGAATGCACCTAAAATGTGAATTTCAAACCCCTCCATGATTTTTAAGTGGGAGAACTTGAAAAATCGCAGGATGTTCAAATACCTCTGTTCCTCACTGTAAGTCCTTTTTCACATGGGCGTCGCGTGTGAGGGCCAGATAGAAAACGGGTGCAAAGCGTTTTAATGCGTTTTGCAGGAGAAAAATCGTCAAGTTTGGTACCCGAACTTCTTCACATTAGTTTGGGTTCGGTGTTGTGTAGATTTTATTATTTTCCCTTATAACATGGTTATAAGGGAAAATAATAGCATTCTTAATAGAGAATGCTTAGTACAATAGGGCTGGAGGGGTTAAAAATAATAATTTAACTCTCCTCATCCACTTGTACACGCAGCCAGTGCTCTATTCTCTTTTATTCTTTGATGACCAGGATGAAAAGGACCTGGGTGACGTCACTGCGCTCATCACATGGCCCATCACATGATCAATCATCATGGTGATGGATCATGTGACAGACCATGTGATGAGCGCAGTGACGTCACCCACAGGTCCTTTTCATCCTGGTTATCAAAGAAGAAGACAGAAGAGACGCCGGGCTGCGTGTACAAGTGGATGAGGAGAGTTCCATATTTTTATTTTTATTTTTTAACCCCTCCATCCCTATTTTACTAAGCATTCTGTATACAGAATGCTATTATTTTCCCTTATAACCATGTTATAAGGGAAAATAATAATGATCGGGTTCCCCATCCCCATCATCTCCTAACAACCATGCATGAAAAATCGCACCGCATCCGCACTTGCTTGTGGATGCTTGCGATTTTCATACAGCACCATTCACTTCTATGGGGCCTGCGTGGCATGCTGCGATTTTCACGCAACATACAAGTGATGCGTGAAAATCACCACTCATATGCACAGCCCCATAGAAATGAATGGGTCAGGATTCAGCTGGGAAATCTCACCCATGTGAAAGAGGCCATTGTAATATCAACTACATATTCAACAAAAACACAGAAATGTCCTCAGAATCTCAGCCAGATCACTGCGACATGTTCACACGTCAAAAGGTATCTGGTAGAAATGTCTGCGACTTTAGACCAACTTTATACATGTCAATGGGGTTGTTCCTGCAGTTGGGGCATGACTTTTCATCTCTTATTCAGATTAATGGACAGGCGCAGACATTACTGCCGCGTGTGAATTCACCCATACATACCAGCGCCAACACCATTGTGAACATGAACAAAATATCCAGCCCCCATCTTCCCAGATCACTGCTTCAGAGACAGACATAATGTGGTGACTTCCATCAAACAGTGGGATGGAGCGCCCAGGACAGGGCCAGGGCGCAGACACCTGAACCCCAGACATTTCCTCTACAGAACATGGAGTTCACAGCTTCCACATGTACAAATACCCAAGAACATATGAAGAACAACATGAGACAAGCATGACAAAAGTTTTATCTCCAACCCTCCCCACTTCTACCAGATGTGTGAACCCCTTCCTTACACATACAGGAACTTCCTACTACATGATCCTAGATACCCAGCGACCCACAATGTAATCTGCCTGATGCCATGGAACCCTTATGTGCTGGAATGAGCATGAGGAAAATGACAATGCAGAGCACATGACAGACACAGAGTAAGGAACATGTCATCTACCTTTACTTCTCACTACAGCCGGCAGGTGGAGTCCGCGAGAGCAGGAAGGCACATCATATAGAAAGAACACGTCAGACACATCATTTTAGGCAGCATGCTCCAAAAATGACAAGTTTAAAAAGGTCTTAAGGTAAGGGACACAGCACACGTGAACACCGCACACAACACACGTCAAGCATTGGTCAGGCCCACAGCACAGCCCCCTGGGGCTGACATATCACAGACGGAGCAGTCTTGACAGCTCATTGGAAACTGTGACATCACTGAGGATGCAGCATGACATCGTGGGCTCTGGTAACCAATGCTTCTTTTACTTCTTTGGGTTTAGTCGCTGGCTGCTCCTTGTTTGGACATAAAACAGCAGTCAGATGTTCAATAGAGGAAGTCCTGCTTACCCAGGAATCTTTAGGACCCCCCAAATAACCCCCAGGGTGTCTGTGCTGCGTTCAAAATCATATGAACTTGCTTGACCATTGCAGAAGGTGGGGGCCACAGGGGCACCATCCAGCCCCAATGAGCCCAACACTTCCCCTGGTAACAAACAAATCATGGATGGAGTCTATGAAAAAATCCAATGCGAATTCCATCATATCACATGGTTTGGGTAAAATGAATGAATGAGTAGGATGGCGCCTGATGGGAGTTCGTACCTTGGTCATCAACCATGAGATTGGCCAGTCCTTGAGAGAGAAACAGAGATTGACAGAGAAAGAGAAGTTACACAGCAGTCATACAATACCCCAGCAAAGGGGATTGTGGTGTCACATACTTAAATGACAAGTATGGCGACCTCATCACACCCTATCTCAGCTTTCTAAGTCGTGCAGGAAAGCTGGCCTCCAGGTAGAGGAGACACACAAGAGGCCATTAACAGCTGGGGGACAGAATATACAGGTAGAGGTACATGTACCACCGAGATGGGGAGGTATTTCTGGCTGATGGGCCTCACTAGTCCCGGGCCTCGAGGAGCCTAACTCGATTACTTATCAGTGAAACACAGCTCTGCTAAGATACGACTACACTTCAGAGCGGTCAGATACCTTCTGATAGGACTCACACTGCACTCCATGTGGACATCTTGTCTTGGTGCGGACACTCACCTGGAATGTCATTGACATCTAACGTGGCATTCAGAGAAGGGAAAGAGGAGAGAGAGAGAGAGAGAGAGAGAGAGAGAGAGAGAGAGAGAGGGGGTCAGACAGTGTTCACACCATATCAGTGTTGCATGGCGCAGAAAATCCCATGCAAACCATACAAAACACTCCCCAACACACACGCATGCAAGTGGAGGTCACTGTGCATGGATCGGAGGTCTCTCTGGAGCATCTGTCCGCTGGTGAGCAGATCCACACACACCTGGAAGAGTATTTGTTAGAAAATATTCATGGTTATCAAGACAGAAGAACAGGAACGAAATCCCCCTGGATTCATCTTCATTACACCTAAGGCTCTTGGACACGGCAGAAGTCAGCTCTACCTTTCGAATTGGACACTATGCTAGCCAGAAGCGTTTATATCATAGCTGGCCGTGCAGAACAGGCCGGTAGTCCGGGTAGGTACTTAAAAGGTCCCACCGGCAAGAATTGGGGATGCTGATCCGTGTAGAGCAGCTCAGCAGACAAGGGAAGATGCGGAGCAGGGCCCCAGCTAACCGTGCACTGAGGGTCACATGACAAGGTGCTTGGTGCACCATCATGGCCGTCGTGCACAGGTGAAGGCATAGATATGGCAGAGTAAATATTTAATCTGCGCAGCCTTTCATACCTTTATCCCAGTGTTTCCTGAGACATTTGATCCGACATCGCATGCAGCCTGGGGTCCACTTACCTGTCCTGTTGTCCCTGTTCAAACATCACTGGGAAACATGAGTGCATGGAGCATATGAGGAGGGGGCAGGTTAACCCATTCACTGCTGGCTTACGCTCAGCCCACAGGAAGAATTTAGTAAAAAGACATGACAAGTGGTAAAGAACTACTACTCCCAGGATGCCCTGCAGTGGAATTTCCCTACTGCAGCTCCAGTGAGCTGTAAATATTGGACATTGGCTGAGTGCTCGCTTATTTTCCCGCTTGTTCGTGTCCGTTATAGTTCCCATATAGAGATAAATAGTAATTACACGTAAACTCCACTCCTCGCACAGCCCCTGCTGTAATCCAGGAGCACAAGATTTGTGACCCAATTCCTGCCTGCCACAGTTAATCTGGGGAGGGGGGCTTCCAGCCGTACACAGATAACATTTTCCCAGCCCCCCCTCCAATAGGATTTACTCTGGATACATGGAAGGCTGCTGTTCACATTATGTAAGGCCTCAGATACACGGGTGTATTAGACAGATATGTAATATGGTACCATAGACAACTATGTGGCCATATCGGACGACTGTGCCTCAGATTTTATAACGGGGCACACAGAAAAAAAAACTGTGCCATATTCTCCCTCCAAATCCCTGCGTGGAGTGCCTATGGACGGATGATACAGACCCGTGTGCACCCCGCCAGGTCAGTCACTAGGTCGGTTATACTTTGGGGCTGTTGCTGTCAGGGGGGCGGAGGTCATATAAACACGGACGCCTCTCTTTCAGACAGCGTATTTGCACAGCACAGCGAGGACCCTGATGGAGCTTAGCGGGAATGTATCATATAACACACTGGAAACCTGAATAAAAGGCCAGCGAGTCACGGGGGTATTAAATATTTACCTCCAGTGGTATCAGGAGCAGAGCAAATTAACTGCTGCGTCCCGTGGACTCAGCCGTCAGTCTGATCTCATCCACTGTATCCACATCTCAGGCAAACTCTGCAGTTATATATGTAAGAAAGGCCGCCATTAACCCTTTACAGGCGGCCAAATATCAGAGGCCTGGCAGTTATACACGTCCAGGGGTCTCATTTAATCAGACCAGCCCCTCGTCATGTGATCTGTATGGGGGGGGGGGGGGGGGGTGACCTCATTACCACACGATCACAAATGACTTCCTAATCCTCATTATCTGGGGGCTTCCTAAAACAATAATATACGGAATGTCTCCAGGCAAAGAGCGGTCTCCTAATCCCACCCAGCGCTGCCCGCACCCCTACTCTCAGGCTGATCCCCTCTGGACATGCAGGATTTCACTGTCACGGAACATTAAGCACCAGAGATTTCTCCTGTCCAGTGATCATTTGGGGCAATCTGCCACGCAGACGGGACACCAACAGGGTCTGGACCATGACGAGCCAGAATAGAAAGATCAGTGGAGACAATTTCCCTATTAACCCCTCCACTCCCGGGCTGGAAAGCCCCCTTGTCTGCTCTGTGTGGGGAAGAAAAGTATAGGATTAGTAAAGACCTTCCAGGAAAAATGATAGATGCAAAAAGACAGCAATGTAAAGGAAAAGCAAATCACAATTGTTCCCGTCCTGGAGGGGACACTGACGGCGCCACGGTCCAGGTACCTGTAAATTAAGGCATCAACTTTTGCAGCCCAAACTTCTTATAGCATTAAAGCGTGATCGTCCACACACCGCACAGACTGCATCCGCACTGCCCTGCCATGTGTAAGGCCAGTCACACCTGCAGCTCTGATCAGGATTGCGAGGCAGTTTTGGAAGGCAAAAATGACCGAATAATAAGGACATAATAATTCACTTATTTTCTTAATCCATTAGTGCAGGGGTCAGCAAATTTTGGCACTCCAACTATTGTGAAACTACATCTCCCAGCATGCAGCCTAGCACAGCAGTTATTCAAACTCCCATACAAGTCAATGGAGCATGCTGGGGTGCTGGAGGCTGCTGACCCCGGCACGGCTGCTTCCAAAACCTACATGTGTGTATATCCCCCAACCAGAGAACCTGGCGCCCCAATAGTTAGCTTTTTTTGGACAGGTAGACTGAAGACATCTTGGCTGATTTATGGGGAAGTGCAGCTAACCAGCTTCTCCAACATCTCTGGTTCTGGCTGTTGGGCGATGCAGGCATCCAGAGCCCCAGGAGGGGACAGTATTGATCAGGGACCTCCGCTGACTACAAACTGATCGCTAATTGAAATTCTCCAAAGAATAAACCCTAACGTCCACCAGGAACTGAAGCAATAAGAGGACTTCTATCCAGTAGTAAGTCTATGGGCAGGGGCTGAAGCAGATGGAGGGGAGTTACATGGAGAGAGGAGAGACAGGAAGAGTCATGGGGGACATTACATGGAGTAGCCGAGCTGTGACAGCTTTTAGCTATCTGGGTAAGGATACTTTCACATCCGCGCTTTGGTTTCTGGTGTTGAGATCCAGCAAAGGATCACAAAACCGGACCAAAACATTTGATTTAACACATCAGGATGCATCCGTTTCGTTAAGATGTGGTTCTATTAAATCAAAATGGAACAAACTGGATCCATCACTAAAAACAAGGTCAATGAATGATGGATGCAGTTTTTTAGGATAAAAAAAAAATATTAAATTAAAAAAAAAAAAAAAAAAAACACATGGAGCCAGCACCACTAACTTATATTGTTTTTGATGAGGGATCCAGTTTGTTCTGCTTCGATGACCAGACACAAAACCGCAGCTTGCAATGCTGAACACAAAACTGAAAGCATCCTGAACGGCGCACGCCCCAATCATAATACATTGGACCTAAACAGAACCATTTGGGCCTGATCTGAGATCCTCTGCCAGACCTCAAAATCGTAATGCTGATGTGAAAGTAGCCTCATAAGGGTCAGGGTACATGGTGCGGTGGCGATACATGCTGCCTTTAATGTGGTAGTAAGGCCTCGTTCGCATGTCAGTGACTGCGAGACAAAACCAGCTGCAGGTCAAGAGCCCAGAACCGGAGAAAATCTTTCCATTACAGCTTATTCCTGTGTAGACAATCACTGACCCACTTACATGTGAACTAGGCCTAACACTACCACAGCATGCGCAGTAATGCATCTCTCCGCAGCACCATTACTGCCTCATGTGAATGCAGCCTCATGGAGAGCTGGGAAGGGGGTCCATGGCCGAGACCACCAATTGGCTGTAGAGGTTGCATGCTGGTACACCACAACATCACCGTAACCTGTAACTAAAGACTGGCAGGAGACCATTGGTGCTTCTGCAGATCGGTGAAAGAATGAAAAGGAAAAAACTGACTATTTTGTTATTTTAGAGCATTTGCTACTTGGAGAATCCCTTTGAGTGGAGTATGGTGTATGTACACCTAGTGGCACCATCGTTACTGGTGCACCATAAAACCGGTACAATCGGCAGCCCTGTATGTAAATGATGGAGACCGGTACCCACTGATCAATCAGAAGTGTTAGGACAGATAACGTGACTCTTCCATCCAGGCTACCCGTTATTAGAGGCACCGATGTGTGCCCTCAATGTAGAAGTGGACTGATGGCTATTTTATGGATACAGATCTTCTCATTAAGACCAAGTTCAGATGTGACAAAGAATCTTTCACAAATCTGCACATAAATCCATACCTTTTGTAGATTTTGATGCATATTTAGCAGCGGATTTTCTTAAAAAATGTCCTCCTTTTACTAAGCAAACAAATAGGCCACATAGAGAGAAACTGTGGATATGAAGATATAAGCATGTTCTGAAAACCTGCCACATGTGAACTTGGTCTAAAGGAGAATACTGTGGATTTTTTTCTTCTGCTTAGTCTCACATCTAAGAGGTAAATGCCATAACCTCCCAGGGCAGAGTGTGAGATTATCTTCACTGCCGCAAGTCTCTAAAATCTGGGTAAATAAGAATGCAGACTGTATCAGGCATGTAAGACAATCCCTGGACGCTCCTGTCATTCACAGCGCCTCACTGTTATCTACAGAACACAACATGGCGACTGTTACGGCAAATCCCAGTCGCCAGCCCTGTCCATCTACCAGTCTGACTCCAGATCCTACACATAAGGAAAGCAGCACCTGCAATATTTTCTTATTAAGACGGTCACATTATTAAAGGCCAATTAATGCTTAGATATAAAAATGAAGGGGCAAAAGCGCTGCTCAGAGCACACCTTCAGCCTTCATTGCTCCTACTCAGCTTTCTGAGTGGAGACCTACACTTGACAGCCTTTGGCTGTGCGGGCATGCTGGGAGTTGTAGTTTTACAACAGCTGGGGCACACTGGTTGGGAAACACTGCCCTAGAAAGTAGGAGATTATTACTCCATGGACTCGAAAAGCAAATGGGCAGAGTGCTCCGAGCAGTGCTGCTTCCCGTCTATTTGTTTTATCACAACAGGACAAGTGATGAATGCCACCATACACTGTCTGGGGTCCCGAGCCCCCCCACTGCATGTCACATAAGTGCCCTGTTAATGGATGCCTACACCCTGCCTATGGAGCTAACGGACATGGTCCAGTACAGCGCCTCCACAATCATAGGGCTGACTGTGACGAGACAATCCCTTTAACTATACACTGGCAGATTTGTTAGAGAAACATTCCCAATAAATCAGCACTGAAATACACAAAGAAAAATCTGCAACACTGTACGGCTTGTGATATGGCTTTCACTGCAGATTTCAACATTTACAATGCCAAAAGTGAAAATTGCAGCAAAATCGCCCACTTTTTGGCAGCAGAATAAAACACGCCGCTAATCTGAACCGCATTAATTTGCACTGCGCTTAGTTTGTTGTGTATTTTCTTTGCAACTAATTTCCCTCCATGTGAACATACTCCAACAGTAAGCAGAACCACCATTCTCTCTCTGAAGCATCATTTCAGCTTACCTTCAGAGCAGAACTTGCCCACATAGCCAGTCGCTGTACAGTCACAGGTGGGCACTCCGTCCAGCAAAAGACAAGCTCCTCCATTCTCACAAGGATTATCGGTACACAGCCCCTCCAGATCGAAGCGCACTCGGTGACTCCCAAGCAGCCTGGGCTCAGAGTTGCCATATTTAAAGTCCTGTAAATATCCAGAGAACATGGGTATGTCCCTGACCATACTGTGTGTCAGAGCATCGGAGCGTATATCCCCTGGCACGCCGGCTACAAAGAGGTCACTAACAATATTCATGCTCTGCCTCTGTGGCCGAACCTCTGCAGGTATAGCCTCCCCATCTAGAACCATTGTGGTCCTTAGCCGATTTCGACTAACCATTACAAAGTGCCAGCCGCCATCGTTCACCTTCTTATCACTTAGAACTGTGGTTTCAGCACAATCAATACTGAACTGCAACTGAACTCTGCCATCTGCCAGAGAAAGGCAGAGGAAGTCACAGATGCCACCATCATCGAAGTAGAGCAGAAGGCCGGTGGAAACGTTGGTCCTGAGCTGGAAGCTGAGGTCACTGCGGGTACTGGCATCCCAGCGCAGGTAGCGAGCCCACTGGTTGGGAAGTCCCATGAACTCGAGCCCTAAGCTCAAGCCTAAGACGGAGCCCAGGAGAAAGCTTAAATTGAGAGTGAGACTGAGAGAGCAAAGGCCAGAAGACATGGTGATGTCAAGAAGGACGGAGTAGGAGCAGGAGGAAATTAATGAACAGAAGAAAAATCCAGGATCTTCAGAAAACAGCACAGGTATCCAGACTTCTTCAGCCTCTCAAGAACAGTCTTCTCTCACAGCTGCTAAAAGCAAAGGGTTGTGCAGAAAAACTGTTCTAGGTCTTCAGAGTGTAACCAATCCACATTTCACATCTAGGGGGGAAAAAGAGAAGGAGAAACAAAGGGTTAACAAGATTCACAGCCCAAAAGCACTTCTTTCACCAGACCCCCTAAAACATGCACAGCCTCATATTGGGGACACGACATCAGTAAGAATTCTACCAGACTGACTACACAAAAAGAAGGGCTCATACTAAAACAGACTACATGAATGTTGTCAGACTATGGAGTAGCCAGAGAAGTGAAGAAAACCTGAACCCTGGAGAACAGGACATTGCATCAGGGAATTATACTGGTAAAGCAAGCACCCCTGCGCCCCCTCATCAATGGTCCTGGGGGCCTCCGTGCAAACAACCCCTTTATGCAAAACTCTGTGATGAGACAGTCTCAAAAAATACAGACAAGTATGATTTTGTGTCATACATCGCAAGTTGTGCATGACTTTTCCTCCACTGACTTTAATGTGAGTCACGCGTGACATGAGACTGGGCATCTTTTCAGAGCCAAAACACAGTTCTACAGCAGTCGTGTGACAGCAAGTTGCAGACAAGTCGCCAATTTTTCTATGCATCAACTTTTCTGCAACTTGGAGTTGCAAGACACGTGTCGCAGTCTAGCTGCACCCTTAGCCTCATGCACACGACCGTAGTTATGGCCCGCATCCGAGCCGCAGTTTTTGCTGCTCGGGTGCGAACCCATTTACTTTAATGGGGCCACAAAAGATGCGGACAGCACCGTGTGCTGTCCGCATCCGTTGCTCCGTTCCGAGGCCACGCCCATTTTTTTTTTTATAGCATGTCCTATTCTTGTCCGTTTTGCGGACAAGAATAGGCATGTCTACAATGGGCCACCCGTTTCGCAAATTGCGGAAGGCACACAGACGGCTTCCGTTTTTTGCGGATCCGCGGTTTGCAGACGGCAAAAAACAGCACGGTCGTGTGCATGAGGCCTTATAGTCAGATTTACTACATGTGAAGTGCTGGCAAGTTTCTCCAGACTGAAGAAATTATCACTGAAGACCTCATACACTGTTACACCACCTTCCACAGGATCTAGGCTTTTCCTCCATAGGAGTACAGCAGGTAATTGACACACAGTACCCTGACAACAGTCCGTGGAGGACAGAGAGGAGCGCTATATGGAGGACAGTGTCGCCACAGCATGGCTAAACTCACAACCTCAATGTATCTCCAGGAAAGTGGCCAAAAACGCGAGATTCTGCGACTGAAGTTCTGTTCCATTCGTGCCACCGGGATTGCTTTGGTACCAGGCATCTGGATTTCTGCAGGTCTCATTCAGATGAACAGAACTAATTTTCAGTTGTAGAAATTTGCAACAAATTTGCAAAAAGTGAAAATGTTACAAAATAAACCCAAAATGTGATAAAGCCCCTTTTTTGTGACCTCTTAAAGCCAGGATTCTGGAGTGCAGGGAGTGAAAATCATTATTTAAACATCTGTATTGTGGCATAAAACCCTCCTACCATGGGTTATATTTTGCCATGTCCCTGTCAAACCTGACCAGGGCACCGGAGGGAACAGACAGAAGCCCTTTCCACGGCCGGACCACCACTGATCTGATCTTAATTACTTATCCTAAGATTACACCATCAATATTCTGACCCTGGAAAAGCCCTTTAAATGATAAAATCCTGGTTTCACCGTCCCTCACCAGAGGGGATGGCGACTCTGTGCGATTGCAGAGCTCCCCCCGAGGGGACACCAAGCTCTAACCAATAGAAAAGATATAGCGAGGAGACAAGAGTGAATCTGGGCCAACGACGGTTCCAAGGATGGACATTTTATTTCTCCCTTGTAAAGGCTCAGTCATGTTGCGCAGGGACCAACAGTAAATAACCCCGGTCCACCCACAGCTCAGCCTTGGATTGATGTCAGGACCCCAGATATGATTACAGGCATTTCCCTTTCATGCAGGGCTCCGTTCACACTGTCTGCAGCGCAGGTTCCACAGACGTGCCTGGATGCGACAGCTGTACTGGTCTCCTGGTTGGATGCTGTCGCTGTCACTCAGCAGAGGGGCGGGGCTGTGGAGCAGCTCAATGCAGAGTGCACTTCACAGTGAAGCTCCGCCTCCTGGGCACTGGGGGCAAATCTGGTAGAATAAAACTTAAAATTCACACTGCTCAAGATGAGAAAAGCTCTGCATAAGGTTTGTCGTGCTCTCCCCTTGCCCTACCTAGTGCCGCCAGATGTTTAGCATGTAGCCAAGAAGGACCAGCACTCACTTTCTTGACGATATGAAGAGCCTTTTATTCAAAGCATAATGACATCATCAGGAACTAGCAGATCGAAACAGGCTTGAGCTGGAACTAGTCCATGATGATGTCATTATGCTTTGAATAAAAGGCTCTTCATATCGTCAAGAAAGTGAGCGCTGGTCCTTCTTCGCTATATACTAGCGGAACACATTCCCTGGACGTGTGCACTATGTGCAAACCCATCTTCTTCGATACTTAGAAGTTTAGCATGGTCAGAACTGCTGACAGACTCACTTTAACCACTTAAAGCATCATGCCATATATTTTAAAACGTGTCCATTGATTTCTATGGTCTGGAGCATACTACAGGGGTGTCCTATACACCAGGTTGGTATATGTTTTATTGCTTTTCAACTGTATTAAGAGGCTTGGTGACAAAGGAGAGAAAAAAAAGCAATATACAATTTCTATAATCGGGGGGGGGGGGGGTCTATAGCTAAAATGGGGGAGATTTCTTTGGCGCATATACTGAACGAAGACCGCAAGGAGTGTGAATAAACCCCTAGTCATTCGATTTCCTGTCATTACCGGTCGGCTCTCCTGTACTAGTCCGTACCTCGTCTTGTTCATGTATTATGGTGTGCACCCAATTTCATACATACAGTGCTATAGAATAAATGGCGCTTTATACATCACAAGTCAGACATCCCAGGACAAAAAGGAGCTGAAACCGAAGCGTAAGAAAGGTGCTGGTCATAACCGCAGGAGAGAAAAGGAATCCAGTGGAGAGTCCAGGGCGGGGGACACGGGGGCCACTACTGCTTGGTGGTGGTGCAATGATCGTACTATTGCTCATACTGAAGGGCAGAGCACGTCATGCTACTGCCAGCACAGAAGAGGGTGCATGGCGGCAGGCAGACGGGCACACGCAGGCCAATCCGAGAACAGCAGAGCACAGAGATTAATGTGGTGGTCGGGTCATCACTAGGAGAAGCGCCGGCACAGGGCTGCATACTGGGCCGCCATGTTATGGTCACTGCTAGAATAATATAGAGGTGAGCTTCCCATCGTGCACTGTTTTGCCACAGCAGAAATGCCAGTTCCTATTAACATCAGCCCTTGTAATATTAACCATTTGTGGTGTGAAAGCACAGCTAGAATGTAAGCTCAATAGCCAAAGGCAAATACCCAGGTGAATGCAGTGATCAGACCGGCAGCAAGGCTGTTAGCAGGGGATCTACCATAATCAATTATCTATATGCCAAATATTTGAGGATCTGCTGTGGATCGCAAGGACTGCACCAGGACTAGAGAAGACATTATCCCTTCCTTATATTTATTCAGAGGCAGGTAATGCTAAGGGCCTCCAGGGGCCCGCCTGACACATTGATTACACATCTACTGCAATTACCTACACTGCAACTAGTCTATAGTAGCGGGACATCATCAGGTGGCAGAGATGTATACTCGGCAGTGGAGGCGACAGAACAGGCAGAGCGATGGCGTCCAGTCTGTAATCTATCACAGTAAAACACATGAAGGGTCTTTTCCAGCTCCGGCCATCCTCCTATAGTCAGAAAGGGACAGGTGCAGGGCGGGGGCACAGCATTAGTCCCATGTCATTCTTATGTATGTGATTTGCACCTCCTAGTTCAGGTATGAAGGAGAAGCAGTGACTACCATACCCAAAAGTAGCCCTTCCCCCGTCTCCCCCTTCGAACAGGGAAAGGTCTCCCAAAGCGGCAGTTTGTCTGTCCTCTCAGTAAACTGGCCTCAGCAGCATTAGTCGGGGGTCTCTGCACTCTACAAGCCCCTCAAACATCGCCAGGAAGGTGTCACACAATCAATCTGACTAATTCCTCGTATACTGTGATATAAACAGATGTAGTGAGTCAGACTGGAGGCGGAAGCCCTAAATCCCACATCCCAAACATCACTAGGAAGAAACAGGGAGGTACACACTGTACCCCCGCCATGTCTGGGCACCTCTGTATGATAATACCCCCTGATACAAACAGCGCCACTCACTGGGAAGCCACGTAACAGAGCGAACAACCACGGCTCTACAAAGGGAAGTTCACACAAATGTAGATATGGATCAGCATCAAGTGTGAACATGAGGCAAGCAGCACTAGTCTAGTGAGAGCATACTGACACGACACCGCAGCTCACAAGGGCTTCCCCAACACGTGTGCACACCTGTCAGAAGTGCGATCACCCCTCTGACTACACACGGGTCGCCTCTCCATGTACAGGGCAAGCTATAAGTCACATGTACAGTGAGAACTAACCGCATCTTCATTCATAAACCAGGCTTTAAATGGTAAGCTCTTATGGGCAGAATCATCCGGTATCATCTTCTGCTTCTCACCGTCCAGAGTGCGACCCTATCATCAGCAAATGATGTCAACTATATACGTCATACACCTCCAGCCCGTATACAGGAAGGGCCCTACGTCACGCATATACACCTCCAGCCCGTATAAAGGAAGGGCCCTACGTCACGCATATACACCTCCAGCCCGTATAGAGGAAGGGCCCTACGTCACGCATATACACCTCCAGCCCGTATAGAGGAAGGGCCCTACGTCACGCATATACACCTCCAGCCCGTATAGAGTAAGGGCCCTACGTCACGCATATACACCTCCAGCCCGTATAGAGTAAGGGCCCTACGTCACGCATATACACCTCCAGCCCGTATACAGGAAGGGCCCTACGTCACGCATATACACCTCCAGCCCGTATACAGGAAGGGCCCTACGTCATGCATATACATCTCCAGCCCGTATACAGGAAGGGTCCTACGTCACGCATATACACATCCAGCCCGTATACAGGAAGGGCCCTACGTCACCCATATACACCTCCAGCCCGTATACAGAAAGGGCCCTACGTCACGTATATACAGCTCCAGCCCGTATAGAGGAAGGGCCCTACTTCACGCATATACACCTCCAGCCCCTATAGAGGAAGGGCCCTACGTCACGTATATACACCTCCAGCCCGTATAGAGGAAGGGCCCTACGTCACCCATATACACCTCCAGCCCGTATAGAGGAAGGGCCCTATGTCACCCATATACACCTCCAGCCTGTATAGAGGAAGGGCCCTATGTCACCCATATACACCTCCAGCCCGTATAGAGGAAGGGTCCTACTTCACGCATATACACCTCCAGCCCGTATAGAGGAAGGGCCCTACGTCACGTATATACACCTCCAGCCCGTATAGAGGAAGGGCCCTACGTCACCCATATACACCTCCAGCCCGTATAGAGGAAGGGCCCTATGTCACCCATATACACCTCCAGCCTGTATAGAGGAAGGGCCCTATGTCACCCATATACACCTCCAGCCCGTATAGAGGAAGGGCCCTACGTCACGCATATACACCTCCAGCCCGTATAGAGGAAGGGCCCTACGTCACCCATATACACCTCCAGCCCGTATACAGGAAGGGCCCTACGTCACCCATATACACCTCCAGCCCGTATACAGGAAGGGCCCTACGTCACGCATATACACCTCCAGCCTGTATAGAGGAAGGGCCCTACGTCACCCATATACACCTCCAGCCCGTATACAGGAAGGGCCCTACGTCACGTATATACACCTCCAGCCTGTATAGAGGAAGGGCCCTACGTCACGCATATACACCTCCAGCCCGTATAGAGGAAGGGCCCTACGTCACAGATATACACCTCCAGCCCGTATAGAGGAAGGGCCCTACGTCACGCATATACACCTCCATATTTTAGATTTATTACACACAACTGAAGTAGTTCAAGCCTTTTATTGTTTTAATATTGATGATTTTGGCCACAGCTCATGAAAACCCAAAATTCCTATCTCAAAAAATTTGCATATCATGAAAAGGTTCTCTAAACGAGCTATTAACCTAATCATCGGAAGCAACTAATTAACTCTAAACACCTGCAAAAGATTCCTGAGGCTTTTACAAACTCCCAGCCTGGTTCATTACTCCAAACCGCAATCATGGGTAAGACTGCCGACCTGACTGCTGTCCAGAAGGCCATCATTGACACCCTCAAGCAAGAGGGTAAGACACAGAAAGACATGTCTGAAGGAATAGGCTGTTCCCAGAGTGCTGTATCAAGGCACCTCAGTGGGAAGTCTGTGGGAAGGAAAAAGTGTGGCAGAAAACGCTGCACAACGAGAAGAGGTGACCAGACCCTGAGGAAGATTGTGGAGAAGGACCGATTCCAGACCTTGGGGGACCTGCGGAAGCAGTGGACTGAGTCTGGAGTAGAAACATCCAGAGCCCCCGTGTACAGGCGTGTGCAGGAAATGGGCGACAGGTGCCGCATTCCCCAGAAACAGCGGCAGAAGCGCCTGACCTGGGCTACAGAGAAGCAGCACTGGACTGGTGCATGTCATTCGGAAATCAAGGTGCCAGAGTCTGGAGGAAGACTGGGGAAATGCCAAAATGCCTGAAGTCCAGTGTCCAGTCCCCACAGTCAGTGATGGTCGGGGGGCCATGTCAGCTGCTGGTGTTGGTCCACTGTGTTTTATCAAGGGCAGGGTCAATGCAGCCGCTATCAGGAGATTTTGGAGCACTTCATGCTTCCATCTGCTGAAAAGCTTTATGGAGATGAAGATGTCATTTTTCAGCACGACCTGGCACCTGCTCACAGCGCCAACACCACTGGTAAATGGTTTACTGACCATGGTATTACTGGGCTCAATTGGCCTGCCAACTCTCCTGACCTGAACCCCATGGAGAATCTGTGGGATATTGGGAAGAGAAAGTTGAGAGACGCAAGACCCAACACTCTGGATGAGCTTAAGGCCGCTATCGAAGCCTCCTGGGCCTCCATAACACCTCAGCAGTGCCACAGGCTGATTGCCTCCATGCCACGCCGCATTGAAGCCTCCTGGGCCTCCATAACACCTCAGCAGTGCCACAGGCTGATTGCCTCCATGCCACGCCGCATTGAAGCCTCCTGGGCCTCCATAACACCTCAGCAGTGCCACAGGCTGATTGCCTCCATGCCATGCCGCATTGAAGCATCCTGGGCCTCCATAACACCTCAGCAGTGCCACAGGCTGATTGCCTCCATGCCACGCCGCATTGAAGCCTCCTGGGCCTCCATAACACCTCAGCAGTGCCACAGGCTGATTGCCTCCATGCCACGCCGCATTGAAGCCTCCTGGGCCTCCATAACACCTCAGCAGTGCCACAGGCTGATTGCCTCCATGCCACGCCACATTGAAGCCTCCTGGGCCTCCATAACACCTCAGCAGTGCCACAGGCTGATTGCCTCCATGCCATGCCGCATTGAAGCATCCTGGGCCTCCATAACACCTCAGCAGTGCCACAGGCTGATTGCCTCCATGCCACGCCGCATTGAAGCCTCCTGGGCCTCCATAACACCTCAGCAGTGCCACAGGCTGATTGCCTCCATGCCACGCCGCATTGAAGCCTCCTGGGCCTCCATAACACCTCAGCAGTGCCACAGGCTGATTGCCTCCATGCCACGCCGCATTGAAGCCTCCTGGGCCTCCATAACACCTCAGCAGTGCCACAGGCTGATTGCCTCCATGCCACGCCGCATTGAAGCAGTCATTTCTGCAAAAGGATTCCCCACCAAGTATTGAGGGCAGAACTGAACATAATTATTTGAATGTTGACTTTTTTTTGTATTAAAAACACTTTTCTTTTATTGGTCGGATGAAATATGCTAATTTTTTTTAGATAGGAATTTGGGGTTTTCATGAGCTGTGGCCAAAATCATCAATATTAAAACAATAAAAGGATTGAACTACTTCAGTTGTGTGTAATGAATCTAAAATATATGAAAGTCTAATGTTTATCAGCACATTACAGAAAATAATGAACTTTATCACAATATGCTAATTTTTTTAGAAGGACCTGTACACCTCCAGCCCGTATAGAGGAAGGGCCCTATGTCACGTATATACACCTCCAGCCCGTATACAGGAAGGGCCCTACGTCACGCATATACACCTCCAGCCCGTATAGAGGAAGGGCCCTACGTTACGTATATACACCTCCAGCCCGTATAGAGGAAGGGCCCTACGTCACGCATATACACCTCCAGCCCGTATACAGGAAGGGCCCTACGTCACGCATATACACCTCCAGCCCGTATGGAGGAAGGGCCCTACGTCACGCATATACACCTCCAGCCCGTATGGAGGAAGGGCCCTACGTCACGCATATACACCTCCAGCCTGTATGGAGGAAGGGCCCTACGTCACGCATATACACCTCCAGCCCGTATGGAGGAAGGGCTCTATGTCACGCATATACACCTCCAGCCCGTATGGAGGAAGGACCCTACGTCACGCATATACACCTCCAGCCCGTATACAGGAAGGGCCCTACGTCACGCATATACACCTCCAGCCCGTATGGAGGAAGGGCCCTACGTCACGCATATACACCTCCAGCCCGTATAGAGGAAGGGCCCTACGTCACGCATATACACCTCCAGCCCGTATGGAGGAAGGGCCCTACGTCACGCATATACACCTCCAGCCCGTATGGAGGAAGGGCTCTATGTCACGCATATACACCTCCAGCCCGTATACAGGAAGGGCCCTACGTCACCCATATACACCTCCAGCCCGTATACAGGATGAGCCCTACACGTCACCCATATACACCTCCAGCCCGTATAGAGTAAGGGCCCTACGTCACGCATATACACCTCCAGCCCATATAGAGGAAGGGCCCTACGTCACCCATATACACCTCCAGCCCGTATAGAGGAAGGGCCCTACGTCACCCATATACACCTCCAGCCCGTATACAGGATGAGCCCTACGTCACCCATATACACCTCCAGCCCGTATAGAGGAAGGGCCCTACGTCACGCATATACACCTCCAGCCCGTATAGAGTAAGGGCCCTACGTCACGCATATACACCTCCAGCCTGTATAGAGGAAGGGCCCTACGTCACCCATATACACCTCCAGCCCGTATACAGGATGAGCCCTACGTCACCCATATACACCTCCAGCCCGTATAGAGGAAGGGCCCTACATCGCCCATATACATCTCCAGCCCATATACAGGAAGGGCCCTACGTCACGCATATACACCTCCAGCCCGTATAGAGGAAGGGCCCTACATCGCCCATATACATCTCCAGCCCATATACAGGAAGGGCCCTACGTCACCCATATACACCTCCAGCCCGTATACAGGATGAGCCCTACGTCACCCATATACACCTCCAGCCCGTATAGAGGAAGGGCCCTACATCGCCCATATACATCTCCAGCCCATATACAGGAAGGGCCCTACGTCACCCATATACACCTCCAGCCCGTATACAGGATGAGCCCTACGTCACCCATATACACCTCCAGCCCGTATAGAGGAAGGGCCCTACATCGCCCATATACATCTCCAGCCCATATACAGGAAGGGCCCTACGTCACGCATATACACCTCCAGCCCGTATAGAGGAAGGGCCCTACGTTACGTATATACACCTCCAGCCCGTATAGAGGAAGGGCCCTACGTCACGCATATACACCTCCAGCCCGTATACAGGAAGGGCCCTACGTCACGCATATACACCTCCAGCCCGTATTGAGGAAGGGCCCTACGTCACGCATATACACCTCCAGCCCGTATGGAGGAAGGGCCCTACGTCACGCATATACACCTCCAGCCTGTATGGAGGAAGGGCCCTACGTCACGCATATACACCTCCAGCCCGTATGGAGGAAGGGCTCTATGTCACGCATATACACCTCCAGCCCGTATGGAGGAAGGACCCTACGTCACGCATATACACCTCCAGCCCGTATACAGGAAGGGCCCTACGTCACGCATATACACCTCCAGCCCGTATGGAGGAAGGGCCCTACGTCACGCATATACACCTCCAGCCCGTATAGAGGAAGGGCCCTACGTCACGCATATACACCTCCAGCCCGTATGGAGGAAGGGCCCTACGTCACGCATATACACCTCCAGCCCGTATGGAGGAAGGGCTCTATGTCACGCATATACACCTCCAGCCCGTATACAGGAAGGGCCCTACGTCACCCATATACACCTCCAGCCCGTATACAGGATGAGCCCTACACGTCACCCATATACACCTCCAGCCCGTATAGAGTAAGGGCCCTACGTCACGCATATACACCTCCAGCCCATATAGAGGAAGGGCCCTACGTCACCCATATACACCTCCAGCCTGTATAGAGGAAGGGCCCTACGTCACCCATATACACCTCCAGCCCGTATACAGGATGAGCCCTACGTCACCCATATACACCTCCAGCCCGTATAGAGGAAGGGCCCTACATCGCCCATATACATCTCCAGCCCGTATACAGGAAGGGTCATACGTCACCCATACACATCTCCAGCCCATATACAGGAAGGGCCCTACGTCACGCATATACACCTCCAGCCCGTATAGAGGAAGGGCCCTACGTCACCCATATACATCTCTAGCCCGTATAGAGGAAGGTCCCTATGTCACCCATATACATCTCCAGCCCGTATACAGGAAGGGTCATACGTCACCCATATACATCTCCAGCCCATATACAGGAAGGGCCCTACATCATGATTTGGAAAGGCACACCCCTGTCTATATAGGATCTCACAGCTGACAATGCATCAGAGCAAAAACCAAGCCATGAGGAGGAGAGAACTGCCTGTAGAGCTCAGAGACAGGACTGTGTATAGGCTCAGATCTGGAGAAGGGGACAAAACCTTTCTGCTGCACCGAGTTCCCAAGAGCACACTGGTCTCCAGAATTCTTAGGCCACATGCAAACAACTGTCAGTTTTGCAGTCCGCAACCCATGGATCAGCAAAATATGGATGTCGCCTGTTCACAGTCTTCATTTTTTTTTTTCAGTCCTATTAATTTCAATGGGCCCATGGTCTGCATTTTGTGGACATATTTTATCTTTTTGCGGAATGGACTTATGAAAGCCAACGTATCTTCAAAAAATGTGGATGTAATACAAACTATTTGTATTTTGCAGATTCACAATTTGCAGACTCTAATGCGGCCTTAAATGGCAGAAGTTTGGAACAACCAAGACTCTTCCTAGAGTTGCGCCCCCACCGCTCCCTAAACTAAGTAATCAGGGATAAGGGCCTTGGTAAGAGAGGTGGCCAAGAACCCAACTGTCCCTCTGGTGTGCAGGTGGGAGAAACCTCCACATCAGAAGCGGCTTAGGATAAACTCTGGGAATGTCCTTGAGTGGCCCAGCCAGAGCCCTGAACCCAAAGGAACGTCTCTGGAGAGTCCCGAGTCAAGGGGCCAAAGACTTATGTTAATTTGAGATTTTAGTTTTTCCTTCTCAGTAAATTAGTAAAGATTTCTCACTTTCCCATTATAGGGGATTTGGGGCAGAATAACAGGGGAACTGATAGCACAAGAAGCGAGAGCAGAATGTGAGGAAAGCGAGAGGGTGTGAAGACTTTCCCAATGCTATATCTATAAACTGATTGTATACAACACTGAGAATCACTAATGTACACGTTGGCTGTACATATACTAGTCGTCAGTAACACATGGACGGGATGCACAGAGTATACACATGTAACACGCTGCACCTACATAAGGCCTCTAGGACAGCAGCACAACGTGCAATCCCATGTAATGCATTCACTGGGTCTGGCATGCATCATAAAGCTCATCTTTAGGACATATTTAGGGATGACCAACCAAAAGATCAATGAAACCAGGTCATCTGGAGAGGTCTCACTGTATGTGAGAAGAGCTGCTATGTAATCTGTACAGTGAACGCAGCACATACATGCAGGGGGTGGAGGTATGTAATCCTACAGTGAACGCAGCACATACATGCAGGGGGTGGAGGTATGTAATCCGTACAGTGAACGCAGCACATACATGCAGGGGGTGGTGGTATGTAATCCGTACAGTGAACGCAGCACATACATGCAGGGGGTGGTGGTATGTAATCCGTACAGTGAACGCAGCACATACATGCAGGGGGTGGTGGTATGTAATCCGTACAGTGAACGCAGCACATACATGCAGGGGGTGGAGGTATGTAATCCGTACAGTGAACGCAGCACATACATGCAGGGGGTGGTGGTATGTAATCCGTACAGTGAACGCAGCACATACATGCAGGGGGTGGAGGTATGTAATCCGTACAGTGAACGCAGCACATACATGCAGGGGGTGGAGGTATGTAATCCGTACAGTGAACGCAGCACATACATGCAGGGGGTGGAGGTATGTAATCCTACAGTGAACGCAGCACATACATGCAGGGGGTGGAGGTATGTAATCCGTACAGTGAACGCAGCACATACATGCAGGGGGTGGTGGTATGTAATCCGTACAGTGAACGCAGCACATACATGCAGGGGGTGGTGGTATGTAATCCGTACAGTGAACGCAGCACATACATGCAGGGGGTGGTGGTATGTAATCCGTACAGTGAACGCAGCACATACATGCAGGGGGTGGTGGTATGTAATCCGTACAGTGAACGCAGCACATACATGCAGGGGGTGGAGGTATGTAATCCGTACAGTGAACGCAGCACATACATGCAGGGGGTGGTGGTATGTAATCCGTACAGTGAACGCAGCACATACATGCAGGGGGTGGTGGTATGTAATCCGTACAGTGAACGCAGCACATACATGCAGGGGGTGGTGGTATGTAATCCGTACAGTGAACGCAGCACATACATGCAGGGGGTGGTGGTATGTAATCCGTACAGTGAACGCAGCACATACATGCAGGGGGTGGTGGTATGTAATCCGTACAGTGAACGCAGCACATACATGCAGGGGGTGGTGGTATGTAATCCGTACAGTGAACGCAGCACATACATGCAGGGGGTGGTGGTATGTAATCCGTACAGTGAACGCAGCACATACATGCAGGGGGTGGAGGTATGTAATCCGTACAGTGAACGCAGCACATACATGCAGGGGGTGGAGGTATGTAATCCGTACAGTGAACGCAGCACATACATGCAGGGGGTGGCGGTATGTAATCCGTACAGTGAACGCAGCACATACATGCAGGGGGTGGTGGTATGTAATCCGTACAGTGAACGCAGCACATACATGCAGGGGGTGGTGGTATGTAATCCGTACAGTGAACGCAGCACATACATGCAGGGGGTGGTGGTATGTAATCCGTACAGTGAACGCAGCACATACATGCAGGGGGTGGAGGTATGTAATCCGTACAGTGAACGCAGCACATACATGCAGGGGGTGGAGGTATGTAATCCGTACAGTGAACGCAGCACATACATGCAGGGGGTGGAGGTATGTAATCCGTACAGTGAACGCAGCACATAATCCGTACAGTGAACGCAGCACATACATGCAGGGGGTGGTGGTATGTAATCCGTACAGTGAACGCAGCACATACATGCAGGGGGTGGTGGTATGTAATCCGTACAGTGAACGCAGCACATACATGCAGGGGGTGGTGGTATGTAATCCGTACAGTGAACGTAGCACATACATGCAGGGGGTGGTGGTATGTAATCCGTACAGTGAACGCAGCACATACATGCAGGGGGTGGAGGTATGTAATCCGTACAGTGAACGCAGCACATACATGCAGGGGGTGGTGGTATGTAATCCGTACAGTGAACGCAGCACATACATGCAGGGGGTGGAGGTATGTAATCCGTACAGTGAACGTAGCACATACATGCAGGGGGTGGTGGTATGTAATCCGTACAGTGAACGTAGCACATACATGCAGGGGGTGGTGGTATGTAATCCGTACAGGGAACGCAGCACATACATGCAGGGGGTGGTGGTATGTAATCCGTACAGTGAACGTAGCACATACATGCAGGGGGTGGTGGTATGTAATCCGTACAGTGAACGTAGCACATACATGCAGGGGGTGGTCGTATGTAATCCGTACAGTGAACGCAGCACATACATGCAGGGGGTGGTGGTATGTAATCCGTACAGTGAACGCAGCACATACATGCAGGGGGTGGTGGTATGTAATCCGTACAGTGAACGCAGCACATACATGCAGGGGGTGGAGGTATGTAATCCGTACAGTGAACGTAGCACATACATGCAGGGGGTGGTGGTATGTAATCCGTACAGGGAACGCAGCACATACATGCAGGGGGTGGTGGTATGTAATCCGTACAGTGAACGTAGTACATACATGCAGGGGGTGGTGGTATGTAATCCGTACAGTGAACGTAGCACATACATGCAGGGGGTGGTGGTATGTAATCCGTACAGTGAACGCAGCACATACATGCAGGGGGTGGTGGTATGTAATCCGTACAGTGAACGCAGCACATACATGCAGGGGGTGGTGGTATGTAATCCGTACAGTGAACGTAGTACATACATGCAGGGGGTGGTCGTATGTAATCCGTACAGTGAACGTAGCACATACATGCAGGGGGTGGTGGTATGTAATCCGTACAGGGAACGCAGCACATACATGCAGGGGGTGGTGGTATGTAATCCGTACAGTGAACGTAGTACATACATGCAGGGGGTGGTCGTATGTAATCCGTACAGTGAACGTAGCACATACATGCAGGGGGTGGTCGTATGTAATCCGTACAGTGAACGTAGCACATACATGCAGGGGGTGGTCGTATGTAATCCGTACAGTGAACGCAGCACATACATGCAGGGGGTGGTGGTATGTAATCCGTACAGTGAACGTAGCACATACATGCAGGGGGTGGTCGTATGTAATCCGTACAGTGAACGTAGCACATACATGCAGGGGGTGGTCGTATGTAATCCGTACAGTGAACGCAGCACATACATGCAGGGGGTGGTCGTATGTAATCCGTACAGTGAATGTAGCACATACATGCAGGGGGTGGTCGTATGTAATCCGTACAGTGAACGTAGCACATACATGCAGGGGGTGGTCGTATGTAATCCGTACAGTGAACGCAGCACATACATGCAGGGGGTGGTCGTATGTAATCCGTACAGTGAATGTAGCACATACATGCAGGGGGTGGTGGTATGTAATCCGTACAGTGAACGCAGCACATACATGCAGGGGGTGGTGGTATGTAATCCGTACAGTGAACGTAGCACATACATGCAGGGGGTGGTCGTATGTAATCCGTACAGTGAACGTAGCACATACATGCAGGGGGTGGTCGTATGTAATCCGTACAGTGAACGCAGCACATACATGCAGGGGGTGGTCGTATGTAATCCGTACAGTGAATGTAGCACATACATGCAGGGGGTGGTCGTATGTAATCCGTACAGTGAACGTAGCACATACATGCAGGGGGTGGTCGTATGTAATCCGTACAGTGAACGCAGCACATACATGCAGGGGGTGGTCGTATGTAATCCGTACAGTGAACGCAGCACATACATGCAGGGGGTGGTGGTATGTAATCCGTACAGTGAACGTAGCACATACATGCAGGGGGTGGTCGTATGTAATCCGTACAGTGAACGTAGCACATACATGCAGGGGGTGGTCGTATGTAATCCGTACAGTGAACGCAGCACATACATGCAGGGGGTGGTCGTATGTAATCCGTACAGTGAATGTAGCACATACATGCAGGGGGTGGTCGTATGTAATCCGTACAGTGAACGTAGCACATACATGCAGGGTGTGGTCCTATTTGGCCCATATAATGAATCTATAGAATATATATAGGAAGCAGCCCAATGTATTAAATGCAGTGCATCTATAGCAGCCCCAGGGATTAAACAATGACAGCCGTGTGCTGTAGGTGACGACCGTGGACATCTGCATGATACATGATTAAGGATGATGAAGTTGAGGCAGTAATGGAGTGTGCCAGACGCTGTCCACCGTGTGGCCCGCTCCCTGACAGACAGGAGCTCTGCTGACTGGCACAGAGAATCAGAATTTCAAATAGACAGGATTCCTCTTCAGAAATCATTCATGGCTCAGCTAATCAGGGCATGATTGCTTCCCCCTCAGCCCGCACTCCAGCACCTATCTGACGTGAGGCAGGAGCGTGTCAATCCACCACCACTCACACCATTACCCCGGATTCTGAAAAAGACCTTGACACAACCGAGTGTCAGCCGCACGCGCCCAGCATCAAGGGCACCAGAACCATCCAAATCACCCGCTCTCCACACACCCTACTGCAAACCCATCAAAGAGACAGCTCCCTCCCAATAAAGAGCCCACAGCTGACAGGGAGTTAAAAACATCACAAACAGGGAATTACTAGGAAAAAATAAATAAATGTGGGACATGAAACAGAAAAGTCTAAATTTGACCAAAAAGAAGAAGAAAAAAAAAAAAAGGAAATTATAAAAAGTGTTTCTAAAATCGGCGATAACGTCATATCCAGAAGGAGATGGAACCCGTCACACAATTACGTCTGCAGGCGCTCGGTTGTCTATACTATGCCGTGCAGGAAAGAAGAGGTTAACGGCAAAACATTTCATATCATTTTAAAGAAGGGGGGGGGGGGGGGGGGAGAAAGAAAAAAGAAAAAAAAAGAAAAAAAAAGAAAAAAAAAAAACGGGTGAAGCAATGAGGTAAGGGGGGTGGTGCCCAAACACGCGCTGGGTATGACAATTCTCTGCGCTACTGCGCAAGCTTTCCATGTATTCAAGTGCACAGCCCAGATGAATCCCCCTTCTTGAGGTAAATACGCCCCCCCCCCCAGAGACGGGCCCAAGAGCACCCCAAAGCTTTATGAGCATTTTCTTGGGGAGAAGGTCAACAAGAACAAGGCGTAGTAGGGGTGGGTATGGGGGCTGGCTACACATCTCCCATCCTCCCGACTCTGCGAGAAGAGCGAGCGCGCCGCTGTAGCCAATATGTCATGGATGGTTACCCGTAATCATTATCACTCTATTTCACTCCTACCCCTGAGCATTTTCAGGCTCCAGCGGGGCTCTCCATGACAGACCCTAGAAAACCAGACAACCCCCAATTTTTCTGAAGACTGCAACATATAATCACAAGCTACAACGCTTGAAAAAAAAAATGGCGTTGGGCTCCAATTTTATCCCCATCTCCCCCTTTCTCTTCCCCGTTCGCTTTTATTCTCCTCCCCCAACCTCAGCCCCCCCCCCACCTTCGATGATCTACTTTGGTAACGCATAACATGCCGAACATTGCACCAGGAAAGGACGAAGGGTGGAGGGGGGTTAAAATGACTGCTCACGGGGGGCAGACATGGCGTGCAACATACACAAATTCACTGTCATCGCACCTCCAAGGCTCACATTAGAGTGGCAGTGTAAAGCAGGGGGTCTGGCGGTGACTTTGCGGAGGGGCCTGAATACAAAAAAATAAAAAATAATAATATGGTAGGAAATGGAAAAAGAAATATTCAAACGAAAAATAAAAAGGGAGAGAAATGGCAGCCCTAATCCCCCCGTAAATGTGTGTAATTGTGCAGCGGCCGATATCTCAGTTTTGCAGCTGTGGGTCTAATCGCAGCGCTATTACAGCCCCCACCGCCTCCCCCCGCTACACTCTCCCGTCCACTTTCACAGGGATGGGGGGGACATAATGCGTCTTCTGGATAATGAAACTAAATAGGCAGCCCGTCCTCGCAATCAGCCACATAATTGCACCTTTTTACAATCCAACTCACTCTGACTTCTCCCGAAGAGCTTCAAAGACGACATGAAAAACAAGGCAGCGCCGCGAGAGCACGGGTGCCATTGGGGGCGACTGAGAGCAGAGACAGCCCCCAAACTGAGACCTGCGCCCCGCTGTCCTCCCAGGGAAAAATCCAAACTAAATCAACTGTATAGAAATCCCTGAGACAAACAATCCGGAGTGTGACATTCACAAATTATTCCCACAAAGCGGAAGTTTCCCGAGCAGCGTCCTCTGCACCGGAGGACACCGACAATTGTGTCCTAACGAAATCCACACAACGGCGACGCACAATCACAAGCAAACGGAGGAAAATACACCAATTCTGCCTCAAACGAGGAAAATGTTTCCATCATCCAAGAGACAAATGGAGGGCGGTTAATTTCACGCCAGGCAGCCGGTCCATCCCCAAATCCACCCCCCCCCCCCCACGTCCTCTCCCTGTTTACTAAACCGACCTTTCTGTAGGTGAACGCTTCCTACCAAATATTCTGACACAATAAAGCAAAAGCACCACGACGAGCGCTCGTCCCACTACATCCTCCATCTTGCACAGCAGCGTCCGCCCCACACCTCACATTTCCTCCTTTGTATTAATCGGTGACATTGCACATTTTTTCAGGTATTTCCAAAAATTTGAGCAAAACGAAAATTCTCTTTATTTGTATTAATAAGCAAAAAATAAATAAAAAATCCCCAAGGTACAAAAATAATATTTCATGAAAACTGTGCAGACAGGAGGGGGAGGATGGAGGCGCCTGCAGCTGGGGGTCTGTGGCCCCTGGAGTGACATAAAGGTGGAGGCACTGGAGCATCAGTCACCTACAAAGTCACTGCACTTCCATATGAGGTCACCACACTTCTAGGTGACATCACCGCACAGTAGGGAGCCGCAGCACGGTGCCGGACCGGAGCTCTCACCGGCGGCTGCACAAGTAGCGGACACTTGCGGTACCTGCTGCCGCCCTCACCCCCTGCAGCACCTGGAATAACTCCGCGCACTCGGAAGTTCCCGCACCCCCGGCGGCCCCCCCTCACTGCATGTACGACCCCCGAGGCTGACCTGTGCTGCCGCCGGCTGAGGGTCCTGTGCGCCGATCACTTCCAAGCTCTTACTGCCGCCGCCGCCGCTCCGGCATCCACACACTACGGTACGACACGCCCACAAAACGCCCCTTAACACGCCCACTGCACGCCTTTTAAAGAGACAAAACGCAGCTCCGCTCACCTGTACTGTGATATCATCATCGCTCACCTGTACTGTGATTTCATATTATAAGCGCAGTATTATTACTAGTCACCTGTATGTTCTACAGTATTAGCACTAGTCATCTGTATATTCTAGGCACAGTATTACTAGTCATCTGTATATTCTAGGCACAGTATTACTAGTCATCTGTATATTCTAGGCACAGTATTATTACTAGTCGCCTGTATGTTATAAGGCACAGTATTATTACTAGTCGCCTGTATGTTATAAGGCACAGTATTAGTACTAGTCGCCTGTATGTTATAAGGCACAGTATTAGTACTAGTCGCCTGTATGTTATAAGGCACAGTATTAGTACTAGTCGCCTGTATGTTATAAGGCACAGTATTAGTACTAGTCGCCTGTATGTTATAAGGCACAGTATTAGTACTAGTCGCCTGTATGTTATAAGGCACAGTATTAGTACTAGTCGCCTGTATGTTATAAGGCACAGTATTAGTACTAGTCGCCTGTATGTTATAAGGCACAGTATTAGTACTAGTCGCCTGTATGTTATAAGGCACAGTATTAGTACTAGTCGCCTGTATGTTATAAGGCACAGTATTAGTACTAGTCGCCTGTATGTTATAAGGCACAGTATTAGTACTAGTCGCCTGTATGTTATAAGGCACAGTATTAGTACTAGTCGCCTGTATGTTATAAGGCACAGTATTAGTACTAGTCGCCTGTATGTTATAAGGCACAGTATTAGTACTAGTCACCTGTATGTGGGAGGCACAGTATTAGTACTAGTCACCTGTATGTGGGAGGCACAGTATTAGTACTAGTCACCTGTATGTGATAGGCGCAGTATTAGTACTAGTCACCTGTATGTTATAGGCGCAGTATTAGTACTAGTCACCTGTATGTGAGAGGCGCAGTATTAGTACTAGTCACCTGTATGTGGGAGGCACAGTATTAGTACTAGTCACCTGTATGTGGGAGGCACAGTATTAGTACTAGTCACCTGTATGTGATAGGCGCAGTATTAGTACTAGTCACCTGTATGTGATAGGCGCAGTATTAGTACTAGTCACCTGTATGTTATAGGCGCAGTATTAGTACTAGTCACCTGTATGTGAGAGGCGCAGTATTAGTACTAGTCACCTGTATGTGGGAGGCACAGTATTAGTACTAGTCACCTGTATGTGGGAGGCACAGTATTAGAACTAGTCACCTGTATGTGATAGGCACAGTATTGGTACTAGTCACCTGTATGTTATAGGCGCAGTATTAGTACTAGTCACCTGTATGTGATAGGCGCAGTATTAGTACTAGTCACCTGTATGTGATAGGCGCAGTATTAGTACTAGTCACCTGTATGTGATAGGCACAGTATTAGTACTAGTCACCTGTATGTGATAGGCACAGTATTAGTACTAGTCACCTGTATGTGATAGGCACAGTATTAGTACTAGTCACCTGTATGTGATAGGCACAGTATTAGTACTAGTCACCTGTATGTGATAGGCACAGTATTAGTACTAGTCACCTGTATGTGATAGGCACAGTATTAGTACTAGTCACCTGTATGTGAGAGGCACAGTATTAGTACTAGTCACCTGTATGTGATAGGCACAGTATTGGTACTAGTCACCTGTATGTGATAGGCACAGTATTAGTACTAGTCACCTGTATGTGATAGGCACAGTATTGGTACTAGTCACCTGTATGTGATAGGCACAGTATTAGTACTAGTCACCTGTATGTGATAGGCACAGTATTAGTACTTCTTCCCGGGATACAATCTCATCAGTCGATGGAGAAATCACCTCAGAAAAGCGCGGGCACATGTAGTGGGAGAGAAATTAATTGACTCGATGACGTCACCCCGTCGGCCAATCACCATTCGCTTCTTTAGGAGGCCCCTCCCACCGGGCTGTCCGCCAGACCGCCATTGGCTGGCATGAGATGAGAGAAACCTGTCCGCAGAGATCTCCGCGGGTTTGCAGATGGCGGGAGTTTATCTGACGAGGAGATGCGGCCAACAGTATATGGGCCCTCATAGTACAGGACAGAGACATCCACAGTGCCCCCATAGTACAGGACAGGGACCTCCACAGTGCCCCCACAACATGGACATCCACAGTGCCCCCATAACAGGGACATCCACAGTGCCCCCACAACAGGGACCTCCACAGTGCCCCCACAACATGGACATCCACAGTGCCCCCATAACAGGGACCTCCACAGTGCCTCCATAACAGGGACCTCCACAGTGCCCCCATAACAGGGACATCCACAGTGCCCCCATAACAGGGACATCCACAGTGCCCCCACAACAGGGACATCCACAGTGCCCCCACAACATGGACATCCACAGTGCCCCCATAACAGGGACCTCCACAGTGCCCCCATAACAGGGACATCCACAGTGCCCCCATAACAGTGACATCCACAGTGCCCCCACAACAGTGACATCCACAGTGCCCCCATAGTACAGGACAGGGACCTCCACAGTGCCCCCACAACATGGACATCCACAGTGCCCCCATAGTACAGGACAGGGACCTCCACAGTGCCCCCACAACATGGACATCCACAGTGCCCCCACAACATGGACATCCACAGTGCCCCCACAACATGGACATCCACAGTGCCCCCACAACATGGACATCCACAGTGCCCCCATAACAGGGACCTCCACAGTGCCCCCATAACAGGGACATCCACAGTGCCCCCACAACAGGGACATCCACAGAGCCCCCATAACAGGGACCTCCACAGTGCCCCCATAACAGGGACATCCACAGTGCCCCCATAACAGGGACCTCCACAGTGCCCCCATAACAGGGACATCCACAGTGCCCCCACAACAGGGACATCCACAGTGCCCCCATAACAGGGACCTCCACAGTGCCCCCATTACAGGGACATCCACAGTGCCCCCACAACAGGGACATCCACAGTGCCCCCACAACAGGGACATCCACAGTGCCCCCATAACAGGGACATCCACAGTGCCCCCACAACAGGGACATCCACAGTGCCCCCGTAACAGGGACATCCACAGTGCCCCCGTAACAGGGACATCCACAGTGCCCCCGTAACAGGGACATCCACAGTGCCCCCGTAACAGTAACATCCACAGTGCCCCCATAACAGTGACATCCACACTGCCCCCATAACAGTGACATCCACAGTGCCCCCATAACAGGGACATCCACAGTGCCCCCACAACAGGGACATCCACAGTGCCCCCATAACAGGGACATCCACAGTGCCCCCACAACAGGGACATCACAGTGCCCCCATAACAGGGACCTCCACAGCGCCCCCATAACAGGGACCTCCACAGTGCACCCACAACAGGGACATCCACAGTGCCCCCACAACAGGGACATCCACAGTGCCTCCATAACAGTGACATCCACAGTGCCCCCACAACAGTGACATCCACAGTGCCCCCACAACAGGGACATCCACAGTGCCCCCATAACACTTACATCCACAGTACCCCCACAACAGGGACATCCACAGTGCCCCCACAACAAGGACATCCACAGTGCCCCCACAACAGGGACATCCACAGTGCCCCCACAACAAGGACATCCACAGTGCCCCCACAACAGGGACATCCACAGTGCCCCCACAACAGGGACATCCACAGCGCCCCCATAACAGTGACATCCACAGCGCCCCCACAACAGTGTCATCCACAGTGCCCCCATAACAGGGACATCCACAGTGCCCCCATAACAGGGACATCCACAGTGCCCCCACAACAGGGACATCCACAGTGCCCCCATAAGTGTCATCCACAGTGCCCCCATAACAGTGACATCCACATTACCCCCATAACAGTAACATCCACAGTGCCTCCATAACAGTGACATCCACAGTGCCCCATAACAGTGACATCCACAGTGCCCCCATAACAGTGACCTCCACAGTGCCCCCACAACAGGGACATCCACAGTGCCCCCATAACAGTGACATCCACAGTGCCCCCATAACAGGGACATCCACAGTGCCCCCATAACAGTGACCTCCACAGTGCCTCCATAACAGTGACCTCCACAGTGCCCCATAACAGTGACCTCCACAGTGCCCCCATAACAGTGACCTCCACAGTGCCCCCATAACAGGGACATCCACAGTGCCCCCATAACAGTGACCTCCACAGTGCCCCATAACAGTGACCTCCACAGTGCCCCCATAACAGTGACCTCCACAGTGCCCCCACAACAGGGACATCCACAGTGCCCCCATAACAGTGACATCCACAGTGCCCCCATAACAGGGACATCCACAGTGCCCCCATAACAGTGACCTCCACAGTGCCTCCATAACAGTGACCTCCACAGTGCCCCATAACAGTGACCTCCACAGTGCCCCCATAACAGTGACCTCCACAGTGCCCCCATAACAGTGACCTCCACAGTGCCCCATAACAGTGACCTCCACAGTGCCCCCATAACAGTGACCTCCACAGTTCCCCCATAACAGTGACATCCACATTACCCCCATAACAGTAACATCCACAGTGCCTCCATAACAGTGACATCCACAGTGCCCCATAACAGTGACATCCACAGTGCCCCCATAACAGGGACATCCACAGTGCCCCCACAACAGGGACATCCACAGTGCCCCCATAACACTGACATCCACAGTGCCCCCATAACAGTGTCATCCACAGTGCCCCCATAACAGTGACATCCACATTACCCCCATAACAGTAACATCCACAGTGCCTCCATAACAGTGACATCCACAGTGCCCCATAACAGTGACATCCACAGTGCCCCCATAACAGTGACCTCCACAGTGCCCCCACAACACATCCACAGTGCCCCCATAACAGTGACATCCACAGTGCCCCCATAACAGGGACATCCACAGTGCCCCCATAACAGTGACATCCACAGTGCCCCCATAACAGTGACCTCCACAGTGCCTCCATAACAGTGACCTCCACAGTGCCCCATAACAGTGACCTCCACAGTGCCCCCATAACAGTGACCTCCACAGTGCCCCCATAACAGTGACCTCCACAGTGCCCCATAACAGTGACCTCCACAGTGCCCCCATAACAGTGACCTCCACAGTTCCCCCATAACAGTCACCTCCACAGTGCCCCCATAACAGTGACCTCCACAGTGCCCCCATAACAGTGACCTCCACAGTGCCCCCATAACAGTGACCTCCACAGTGCCCCCATAACAGTGACCTCCACAGTGCCCCCATAACAGTGACCTCCACAGTGCCCCCATAACAGTGACCTCCACAGTTCCCCCATAACAGTGACATCCACATTACCCCCATAACAGTAACATCCACAGTGCCTCCATAACAGTGACCTCCACAGTGCCCCCATAACAGTGACCTCCACATTACCCCCATAACAGTAACATCCACAGTGCCCCATAACAGTGACCTCCACAGTTCCCCCATAACAGTGACATCCACATTACCCCCATAACAGTGACATCCACATTACCCCCATAACAGTAACATCCACAGTGCCTCCATAACAGTAACATCCACAGTGCCCCATAACTGTGACATCCACAGTGCCCCATAACAGTGACATCCACAGTGCCCCCATAACAGGGACATCCACAGTGCCCCCACAACAGGGACATCCACAGTGCCCCCATAACAGTGTCATCCACAGTGCCCCCATAACAGTGACATCCACATTACCCCCATAACAGTAACATCCACAGTGCCTCCATAACAGTGACATCCACAGTGCCCCATAACAGTGACATCCACAGTGCCCCCATAACAGTGACCTCCACAGTGCCCCCACAACACATCCACAGTGCCCCCATAACAGTGACATCCACAGTGCCCCATAACAGGGACATCCACAGTGCCCCCATAACAGTGACCTCCACAGTGCCTCCATAACAGTGACCTCCACAGTGCCCCATAACAGTGACCTCCACAGTGCCCCCATAACAGTGACCTCCACAGTGCCCCCATAACAGTGACCTCCACAGTGCCCCATAACAGTGACCTCCACAGTGCCCCCATAACAGTGACCTCCACAGTTCCCCCATAACAGTGACCTCCACAGTGCCCCCATAACAGTGACCTCCACAGTGCCCCCATAACAGTGACCTCCACAGTGCCCCCATAACAGTGACCTCCACAGTGCCCCCATAACAGTGACCTCCACAGTTCCCCCATAACAGTGACATCCACATTACCCCCATAACAGTAACATCCACAGTGCCTCCATAACAGTGACATCCACAGTGCCCCATAACAGTGACCTCCACAGTGCCCCCATAACAGTGACCTCCACATTACCCCCATAACAGTAACATCCACAGTGCCCCATAACAGTGACCTCCACAGTTCCCCCATAACAGTGACATCCACATTACCCCCATAACAGTAACATCCACAGTGCCCCATAACTGTGACATCCACAGTGCCCCATAACAGTGACATCCACAGTGCCCCCATAACAGGGACATCCACAGTGCCCCCACAACAGGGACATCCACAGTGCCCCCATAACAGTGTCATCCACAGTGCCCCCATAACAGTGACATCCACATTACCCCCATAACAGTTACATCCACAGTGCCTCCATAACAGTGACATCCACAGTGCCCCATAACAGTGACATCCACAGTGCCCCCATAACAGTGACCTCCACAGTGCCCCCACAACACATCCACAGTGCCCCCATAACAGTGACATCCACAGTGCCCCCATAACAGGGACATCCACAGTGCCCCCATAACAGTGACATCCACAGTGCCCCCATACAGTGACCTCCACAGTGCCTCCATAACAGTGACCTCCACAGTGCCCCATAACAGTGACCTCCACAGTGCCCCCATAACAGTGACCTCCACAGTGCCCCCATAACAGTGACCTCCACAGTGCCCCATAACAGTGACCTCCACAGTGCCCCCATAACAGTGACCTCCACAGTTCCCCCATAACAGTGACCTCCACAGTGCCCCCATAACAGTGACCTCCACAGTGCCCCCATAACAGTGACCTCCACAGTGCCCCCATAACAGTGACCTCCACAGTGCCCCCATAACAGTGACCTCCACAGTTCCCCCATAACAGTGACCTCCACAGTGCCCCCATAACAGTGACCTCCACAGTTCCCCATAACAGTGACATCCACAGTTCCCCCATAACAGTGACCTCCACAGTGCCCCATAACAGTGACCTCCACAGTGCCCCATAACAGTGACCTCCACAGTTCCCCCATACAGTGACCTCCACAGTGCCCCATAACAGGGACCTCCACAGTGCCCCCATAACAGTGACCTCCACAGTTCCCCCATAACAGTGACCTCCACAGTTCCCCCATAACAGTGACCTCCACAGTGCCCCATAACAGTGACCTCCACAGTGCCCCATAACAGTGACCTCCACAGTGCCCCCATAACAGTGACCTCCACAGTGCCCCCATAAGTGACCTCCACAGTGCCCCATAACAGTGACCTCCACAGTGCCCCCCATAACAGTGACCTCCACAGTGCCCCCATAACAGTGACCTCCACAGTGCCCCCATAACTGTGACATCCACAGTGCCCCTGTTGGAAATCCGTGATGAGATTTGTGGGGTTTCCTGTAGGTCAGAGCCCCAGATTACGTTCCCAATTCTTCCTGCGCCCTCTCTTCGCCCATCGTCGCCATCTGTATGTTTGTGTCTTGTACTTGACGTGTTTACACACATGGGCCGGTCACGTGTTGTATGTACATCATGGCTGGGCTGCCATGTCCTCGCATGTGCTGTGAGAAGCAGGGCCAGGTCCGCGTTGTCCCCGGTGCTGACCCCGCGGCTGCCTTCTTTCTATATTCCGAGCTCTTTATTTATTGTAGTCTATTCCGGGAGCTCCCCCCGATCCAGCCTCTTCCTGGAGCTGCAGCCAGTCACTGGCCTCAGTGGTGTGCAGCACAAGACTGCTGATGCCAGTGACTGGCTGCAGGAACATATAGGATGTCACGCTGCAGCAAAAACTATCCATCAGGACCTGAGACCCGGGAAGAACAGGGGGAGGTCAGAGTTTATTCATGGCTCCCTGGCCTGTGCTAGAAGAAGGACCTCAGAAATCCCTTTTATGTATTGCCCGTCTCTATCTCATTAAGGGGTATTCCTACATAGAATAGGGGTCTCCTCGCTGTGGCCATGCAGGTCTGTGGGACAAAGCTGAGTTTAGCTCACCGTGGGGATAGCAAACATCTGCTTCTCCATCATGGGCTCCACCGGCCGCCACGTCTGGTCCTACCCTAAAAGTAAGTACCCATAGTGACTACCTGAAAGGGTAGAAGGATTTCTTATAACCCCCCGCACAGCACATGGATGCAGATCAAAAGTGGACAAAAAATATGTTTGTGTGCGTGACCCTAATAGTGAATCCAGTAATCACGCAGCACCGTATACACTGTTCCACTGACTTATATCTGGGCGGCGGGCCGCCCCCCAGGGCCGATCGGGTCCCAGTGTTAGGAATGCTGAGTGGTATGTTGTGGCCCTAATAGTTTGTGTCACGGTGCTCCTACCTGGATACTGTCACCCCCCTGGGTTAGACTCTGCAGCAACAAAGGAGTTGCAGTTGGTGGAGTAAGTGGAGTCCAGACTTGGGGAAGTTTAGTTTTTTTTACTTGAACAAGCTTGTGTCATCCAAACAATGCTTGATCTTTCTCTTGGCTCCAGCAGGCGAAGGGTAAACCGTCTTTCTCTCCCTGCTGTGCTATCCTCTGGCTTCAGTCTGGATCCTATCAGTGACTGTTTATTATGAGAGTGAGGTATCCTGTGACCCCTTTGCTGAGTAGTGGTCTTTGGCTCCATTTTGCCTCTCAGAGGTACTAATGAGGTTATTTATCAAACTGGTCTAAAGTAGAACAGATTCTAGCTTTCATTTTCCAAAGGCGCTGTCCAAAAGGAAAGGAGGAGTCTGATTGGTTGCTATGGACAACTAAGCCAGTTTACACCAGTTTGATAAATGACCCAATAAGTCCTTTTATATATCAGGAGTGGGCTGCTCTCTGAGCTACTTTCCCAAAGCTCCCGCAGCAGTGAGAGGAAACACTCCCTGACCACGCCGCGCTGCTTCACTCTCTCTCTCCAAATCTCAACTCCACTTCTTAACTCCTACACTCTCGACTACATCTTCCTTCAACCCCTCCGTTGGTAGGAAGCAGGACTAGCCCACCTCTGCCCAAAAGGGGGAGAATGGAATGGTCAGTTCC
Organism: Bufo gargarizans; assembly: GCF_014858855.1. NCBI lineage: Eukaryota > Metazoa > Chordata > Amphibia > Anura > Bufonidae > Bufo > Bufo gargarizans. The sequence goes on along the minus strand of NC_058090.1, from coordinate 18,013,100 downwards.
ATTCTATCTAAAGGTATTCTCTGCCAGATACACTGGCAATTACATGTAATAACAGTTACATAGCACTACTAATAAGTCACAGTATCATAGGACCTGGAATTAAATACACTGCTAGCTATTACAGACAGTAGCTAGGTGTAAGAATGGTAGCACCCCAACAATATTACAGCTATAGCTACTAGAGAGGGGTCGTTGATCCAGGGAGTTATTATGATGCCTGGTTGGAGTCGGGAAGGAATTTTTTTCCCCTTATGTGGGGGAAATTGACTTCTACATCACAGTTGTTTTATTGCCTTCCTCTGGATCAACTTGCAGGATGACAGGCCGAACTGGATGGACAGAGGGCTTTTTTCGGCCTTATGTACTATGTTACTATGCTACTATATGAAATTATTCATTTATATAGTAGGGGGTTCAGGGACACAGGAGGGGCAGAGTAGTTGGGGGTTCAGAGACACAGGAGTGGCAGAGTAGTTGCGGGTTCAGGGACACGGGAGTGGCAGACTAGCTGGAGTTCAGGGACACGGGAGGGGCAGAGTAGTTGCGGGTTCAGGGACACGGGAGGGGCAGAGTAGCTGGAGTTCAGGGACACGGGAGGGGCAGAGTAGTTGGGGGTTCAGGGACACGGGAGGGGCAGAGTAGTTGGGGGTTCAGGGACATGGGAGGGGCAGAGTAGTTGGGGTTCAGGGACACGGGAGTGGCAGAGTAGTTGCGGGTTCAGGGACACGGGAGTGGCAGACTAGCTGGAGTTCAGGGACACGGGAGGGGCAGAGTAGTTGGGGGTTCAGAGACATGGGCGAGGCAGAGTAGCTGGGGGTTCAGGGACACGGGAGGGGCAAAGTAGCTGGGTTCATGGACAAGGGAGGGGCAGAGTAGCTGGGGTTCAGTGACACGGGAGGGGCAGAGTAGCTGGGGTTCAGGGACACGGGAGGGGCAGAGTAGTTGGGGGTTCAGGGACACGGGAGGGGCAGAGTAGTTGGGGGGTTCAGGGACACGGGAGGGGCAGAGTAGTTGGGGGTTCAGGGACACGGGTGGGGCAGAGTAGTTGGGGGTTCAGGGACACAGGTGGGGCAGAGTAGCTGGGGTTCAGGGACACGGGAGGGGCAGAGTAGCTGGGGTTCAGGGACACAGGAGGGGCAGACTAGCTGGGGGTTCAGGGACACAGGAGGGGCAGAGTAGTTGGGGGTTTAGGGACACAGGAGGGGCAGAGTAGCTGGGGTTCAGGGACACAGGAGGGGCAGAGTAGCTGGGGGTTCAGGGACACGGGAAGGGCAGAGTAGCTGGGGGTTCAGGGACACGGGAGGGGCAGAGTAGCTGGGGGTTCAGGGACACGGGAAGGGCAGAGTAGCTGGGGGTTCAGGGACACAGGAAAGGCAGAGTAGCTGGGGGTTCAGGGACACGGGAGGGGCAGAGTAGCTGGGGGTTCAGGGACACGGGAAGGGCAGAGTAGCTGGGGTTCAGGGACACGGGAGGGGCAGAGTAGTTGGGGGTTCAGGGACACAGGAGGGGCAGAGTAGCTGGGGTTCAGGGACACGGGAGGGGCAGAGTAGCTGGGGTTTCAGTGACAAGAGAGGGGCAGAGTAGCTGGAGTTCAGGGACACGGGAGAGGCAGAGTAGCTGGGGTTCAGGGACACGGGAGGGGCAGAGTAGTTGGGGGTTCAGGGACACGGGTGGGGCAGAGTAGTTGGGGGTTCAGGGACACAGGTGGGGCAGAGTAGCTGGGGTTCAGGGACACAGGAGGGGCAGAGTAGATGGGGTTCAGGGACACGGGAGGGGCAGAGTAGCTGGGGTTCAGGGACACGGGAGGGGCAGAGTAGCTGGGGTTCAGGGACACGGGAGGGACAGAGTAGTTGGGGTTCAGGGACTCGGGTGGGGCAGAGTAGCTGGGGTTCAGGGACACGGGAGGGGCAGAGTAGCTGGGGTTCAGGTACACGGGAGGGGCAGAGTAGCTGGGGTTCAGGGACACGAGAGGGGCAGAGTAGCTGGGGTTCAGGGACACGGGAGGGGCAGAGTAGCTGGGGTTCAGGGACACGGGAGGGGCAGAGTAGCTGGGGTTCAGGGACACAGGAGGGGCAGAGTAGTTGGGGGTTCAGGGACACAGGAGGGGCAGAGTAGTTGGGGGTTCAGGGACACGGGAGGGGCAGAGTAGCTGGGGGTTCAGGGACACGGGAGGGGCAGAGTAGCTGGGGGTTCAGGGACACGGGAGGGGCAGAGTAGTTGGGGTTCAGGGACACGGGTGGGGCAGAGTAGCTGGGGTTCAGGGACACGGGAGGGGCAGAGTAGTTGGGGGTTCAGGGACACGGGAGGGGCAGAGTAGTTGGGGTTCAGGGACACGGGAGGGGCAGAGTAGTTGGGGGTTCAGGGACACAGGAGGGGCAGAGTAGCTGGGGGTTCAGGGACACCGGAGGGGCAGAGTAGCTGGGGTTCAGGGACACCAGAGGGGCAGAGTAGCTGGGGTTCAGGGACATGGGAGGGGCAGAGTAGCTGGGGTTCAGAGACATCGGAGGGGCAGAGTAGCTGGGGTTCAGGGACACAGGAGGGGCAGAGTAGTTGGGGGTTCAGGGACACGGGAGGGGCAGAGTAGCTGGGGGTTCAGGGACACGGGAGGAGCAGAGTAGCTGGGGTTCAGGGACACCGGAGGGGCAGAGTAGCTGGGGTTCAGGGACATGGGAGGGGCAGAGTAGCTGGGGTTCAGAGACACCGGAGGGGCAGAGTAGTTGGGGGTTCAGGGACACGGGAGGGGCAGAGTAGCTGGAGTTCAGGGACACGGGAGGGGCAGAGTAGCTGGGGTTTCAGTGACAAGAGAGGGGCAGAGTAGCTGGAGTTCAGGGACACGGGAGAGGCAGAGTAGCTGGGGTTCAGGGACACGGGAGGGGCAGAGTAGTTGGGGGTTCAGGGACACGGGTGGGGCAGAGTAGTTGGGGGTTCAGGGACACGGGTGGGGCAGAGTAGCTTGGGTTCAGGGACACGGGAGGGACAGAGTAGTTGGGGTTCAGGGACTCGGGTGGGGCAGAGTAGCTGGGGTTCAGGTACACGGGAGGGGCAGAGTAGCTGGGGTTCAGGGACACGGGAGGGGCAGAGTAGCTGGGGTTCAGGGACACGGGAGGGGCAGAGTAGTTAGGGTTGAGGGACACAGGAGGGGCAGAGTAGTTGGGGGTTTAGGGACACAGGAGGGGCAGAGTAGTTGGGGGTTCAGGGACACAGGAGGGGCAGAGTAGCTGGGGTTCAGGGACACGGGAGGGGCAGAGTAGCTGGGGTTCAGGGACACGGGAGGGGCAGAGTAGCTGGGGTTCAGGGACACGGGAGGGACAGAGTAGTTGGGGTTCAGGGACACGGGTGGGGCAGAGTAGCTGGGGGTTCAGGGACACAGGAGGGGCAGAGTAGTTGGGGGTTCAGGGACACAGGAGGGGCAGAGTAGTTGGGGGTTCAGGGACACGGGAGGGGCAGAGTAGCTGGGGGTTCAGGGATACGGGAGGGGCAGAGTAGCTGGGGGTTCAGGGACACGGGAGGGGCAGAGTAGTTGGGGTTCAGGGACACGGGTGGGGCAGAGTAGCTGGGGTTCAGGGACACGGGAGGGGCAGAGTAGCTGGGGGTTCAGGACACGGGAGGGGCAGAGTAGTTGGGGGTTCAGGGACACGGGAGGGGCAGAGTAGTTGGGGTTCAGGGACACGGGAGGGGCAGAGTAGTTGGGGGTTCAGGGACACGGGAGGGGCAGAGTAGCTGGGGTTCAGGGACATGGGAGGGGCAGAGTAGCTGGGGTTCAGAGACACCGGAGGGGCAGAGTAGCTGGGGTTCAGGGACACAGGAGGGGACAGAGTAGTTGGGGGTTCAGGGACACGGGAGGGGCAGAGTAGCTGGGGTTCAGGGACACGGGAGGGGCAGAGTAGTTGGGGTTCAGGGACACAGGAGGGGCAGAGTAGCTGGGGTTCAGAGACACGGGAGGGCAGAGTAGCTGGGGTTCAGGGACACGGGAGGGGCAGAGTAGTTGGGGGTTCAGGGACACGGGAGGGGCAGAGTAGCTGGGGGTTCAGGGACCCGGGAGGGGCGAGTAGCTGGGGTCAGGGCCCGGGGGCAGAGTAGCTGGGGGTTCAGAGACACCGGAGGGGCAGAGTAGCTGGGGTTCAGGGACACCGGAGGGGCAGAGTAGCTGGGGTTCAGGGACACGAGAGGGGCCAGAGTAGCTGAGGTTCAGGGACACTGGGAGGGGCAGAGTAGCTGGGGTTCAGGGACACGGGAGGGGCAGAGTAGTTGGGGTTCAGGGACACGGGAGGGGCAGAGTAGCTGGGGTCAGGGACACAGGAGGGGCAGAGTAGCTGGGGTTCCAGGGACACGAGAGGGGCAGAGTAGCTGGGGTTCAGGGACACGGGAGGGACAGAGTAGTTGGGGTTCAGGGACACGGGTGGGGCAGAGTAGCTGGGGGTTCAGGGACACAGGAGGGCAGAGTAGTTGGGGGTTCAAGGACACGGGTGGGGCAGAGTAGCTGGGGTCAGGGACACGGGAGGGGCAGAGTAGCTGGGGGTCAGGGACACGGGAGGGGCAGAGTAGTTGGGGGTTCAGGGACCACGGGAGGGGCAGAGTAGTTGGGGTTCAGGGACACGGGAGGGGCAGAGTAGTTGGGGTTCCAGGTTCGGACACGGGAGGGGCAGAGTAGCTGGGGTTCAGGGACATGGGAGGGGCAGAGTAGCTGGGGTTCAGAGACACCGGAGGGGCAGAGTAGCTGGGGTTCAGGGACACAGGAGGGACAGAGTAGTTGGGGGTTCAGGGACACGGGAGGGGCAGAGTAGCTGGGGTTCAGGGACACGGGAGGGGCAGAGTAGTTGGGGTTCAGGGACACAGGAGGGGCAGAGTAGCTGGGGTTCAGAGACACGGGAGGGGCAGAGTAGCTGGGGTTCAGGGACACGGGAGGGGCAGAGTAGTTGGGGGTTCAGGGACACGGGAGGGGCAGAGTAGCTGGGGGTTCAGGGACACGGGAGGGGCAGAGTAGCTGGGGGTTTCAGAGACACCGGAGGGGCAGAGTAGCTGGGGTTCAGGGACACCGGAGGGGCAGAGTAGCTGGGGTTCAGGGACACGAGAGGGGCAGAGTAGCTGGGGTTCAGGGACACGGGAGGGGCAGAGTAGCTGGGGTTCAGGGACACGGGAGGGGCAGAGTAGTTGGGGTTCAGGGACACGGGAGGGGCAGAGTAGCTGGGGTTCAGGGACACAGGAGGGGCAGAGTAGCTGGGGTTCAGGGACACAGGAGTGGCAGAGTAGTTGGGGTTCAGGGACACAGGAGGGGCAGAGTAGCTGGGGTTCAGGGACACGAGAGGGGCAGAGTAGCTGGGGTTCAGGGACACGGGAGGGGCAGAGTAGTTGGGGTTCAGGGACACGAGAGGGGCAGAGTAGCTGGGGTTCAGGGACACGGGAGGGGCAGAGTAGCTGGGGTTCAGGGACACGGGAGGGGCAGAGTAGCTGGGGTTCAGGGACACAGGAGGGGCAGAGTAGTTGGGGTTCAGGGACACGGGAGGGGCAGAGTAGCTGGGGTTCAGGGACACGGGAGGGGCAGAGTAGCTGGGGTTCAGAGACACCGGAGGGGCAGAGTAGCTGGGGTTCAGGGACTCCGGAGGGGCAGAGTAGTTGGGGTTCAGGGACATGAGAGGGGCAGAGTAGTTGGGGTTCAGGGACACGGGAGGGGCAGAGTAGCTGGGGTTCAGGGACACAGGAGGGGCAGAGTAGCTGGGGTTCAGGGACATGAGAGGGGCAGAGTAGCTGGGGTTCAGGGACACAGGAGGGGCAGAGTAGCTGGGGTTCAGGGACACAGGAGGGGCAGAGTAGCTGGGGTTCAGGGACACGGGAGGGGCAGAGTAGCTGGGGTTCAGGGACACAGGAGGGGCAGAGTAGTTGGGGTTCAGGGACACGGGAGGGGCAGAGTAGCTGGGGTTCAGGGACACGGATGGGGCAGAGTAGCTGGGGTTCAGAGACACCGGAGGGGCAGAGTAGCTGGGGTTCAGGGACTCCGGAGGGGCAGAGTAGCTGGGGTTCAGGGACACGAGAGGGGCAGAGTAGTTGGGGTTCAGGGACACGGGAGGGGCAGAGTAGTTGGGGTTCAGGGACACGGGAGGGGCAGAGTAGCTGGGGTTCAGGGACACAGGAGGGGCAGAGTAGCTGGGGTTCAGGGACACAGGAGTGGCAGAGTAGTTGGGGTTCAGGGACACAGGAGGGGCAGAGTAGCTGGGGTTCAGGGACACGAGAGGGGCAGAGTAGCTGGGGTTCAGGGACACGGGAGGGGCAGAGTAGTTGGGGTTCAGGGACACGAGAGGGGCAGAGTAGCTGGGGTTCAGGGACACGGGAGGGGCAGAGTAGCTGGGGTTCAGGGACACGGGAGAGGCAGAGTAGCTGGGGTTCAGGGACACGGGAGGGGCAGAGTAGTTGGGGTTCAGGGACACGAGAGGGGCAGAGTAGCTGGGGTTCAGGGACACGGGAGGGGCAGAGTAGCTGGGGTTCAGGGACACAGGAGGGGCAGAGTAGTTGGGGTTCAGGGACACGGGAGGGGCAGAGTAGCTGGGGTTCAGGGACACGGGAGGGGCAGAGTAGCTGGGGTTCAGAGACACCGGAGGGGCAGAGTAGCTGGGGTTCAGGGACTCCGGAGGGGCAGAGTAGTTGGGGTTCAGGGACATGAGAGGGGCAGAGTAGTTGGGGTTCAGGGACACGGGAGGGGCAGAGTAGTTGGGGTTCAGGGACACCGGAGGGCAGATAGTTCAGGTTTTTAGCTGCTGCGGTATGTAGCAGAGGTGTGGAGCAGTCTGTGTATGAGGTGGGTGGGGGGAGGTCTCTGGCACTGAGGGGGTTACTGTGCTTCGTGACTGTTCTGATATTACAGTAATTCCAACACTCAGATTTCCCATTAGAAAACATGAGGGGCGTGAGACAATGGGGGATGTTATTACCTGCAATTACCAATCACTGCTTAATTAAAGGGCTATTCCCATCTCTAAATTTATCCTGCGGAGGTTCCCACCCCCGGGGCCCTCCTGCGTGCGGCAGCCCGAGGTGGTCAGGCCCCAGTTGTGGGTCCACTGCAGCTCAGCCCGCTCCGTTCCCATACTCTTCACCACCTCTGGCCTCTGCATCCACGGGGCCCCAATCTGAAAAGGGAAATGCAGCCAGTGTGTTAGAATCTTAAGGAAGGCTCCCGACACTGGGGTCATGTACTAAGCGAGCTGCCTTAGGCCCCCGCACATGTTGTGGGATACACCTGAGAAGAATACCGCAGCGCAGTGCAGCAGATAAACAAACACGTGGGTGCACTTTGCACGGACACTGACCTGACGCACGGTACTGCACAGTCTGCAGTATGTCCCTTCTGTTTACAGTTTTAGCTGCGGATTTCACCCTTTTCAGAGGACGATTGAGATCTGCGACAAAACCGCATCAAATCTGCACCTAAAGCACAATTAGACTGCAGATGTCGGTGCGGATATGCTACAGCAACACATAAATCTGCACGGAAACCGCGGCTGCCATTTACACATCGCCTTGTTTTAAACTCGCCCGGCAGGGAGCGGCGCTGTGCCGGGGAATGTGGCCCAAAATATCGCAGCTAACTCTGCCAGAAAGTAGAATATAGACTAGATCCGTAAGGGTGCGCATAAGTCATCATCCAGCCTCGCCACTGTGTGTAGTGACCGCTCCGGACTGGATCCTGACCATTCAGTGGGTCCCGCACATCATCTCTGCGTTCAGGAGGTTCCAAATTGTGCCGTTACAGACAACTCTGATGGTTGCTAGGAGATGTTGAGGGTTTTCCTTCACACGTGAAAAACGCATCCAATCTGGATACAATCGCAGAAAAAAGTGATTGAACTTGTGTACAAAATTACACATTAGTAAATCTGTTGTTCTCCAGAATGCTCAGTGGTGTGATAATCTGCAGCATACAGTTAAAAGCAAAAGTATGTGAACCCTTTGGAATGATCTGGATTTCTGCACAAATTGTGATCTGATCTTCATCTCACAATAGACAATCACAGTCGGCTTAACCTAATAGCACACAAAGAGTTAAATGTTACCATGTTTTTATTGCACACACCGTGTAAACATTCACAGTGCAGGTGGGAAAAGTATGTGACCCCTTGGATGTAATAACTGGTTGAACCTCCTTTGGCAGCAATAACTTCCACCAAACGTTTCCTGTAGTTGCAGATCAGACGCGCACAACGGTCAGGAGTAATTCTTGGCCATTCCTCTTTACAGAACGGTTTCAGTTCAGCAATATTCTTGGGATGTCTGGTGTGAATCGCTTTCTTGAGGTCCTGCCGCAGCATCTCCATCGGGTTGAGGTCAGGACTCTGACTGGGCCTCTCCAGAAGGAGGATTTTCTTCTGTTTAACCCATCCTGTTGTTGATTTACTTCTATGCTTTGGGTCGTTGTCCTGTTGCAGCACCATCTTCTGTGGAGCCTCAGCTGGTGGACAGATGGCCTTAAGTTCTCCTGCAAAATGTCTTGATAAACTTGGGAATTCATTTTTCCTTTGATGATAGCAATCCGTCCAGGCCCTGAGGCAGCAAAGCGGCCCCAAACCATGATGCCCCCACCACCATACCTCACAGTTGGGATGAGGTTTTGAGGTTGGTGTGCTGTGCCTCTTTTTCTCCACACATAGTGTTGTGTGTTTCTTCCAAACAACTCCACTTTGGTGTCCTCTGTCCACAGAATATTTTGCCAGTACTGCTGTGGCACATCCAGGTGCTCTTGTGCAAACTGTAAACGTGCAGCAATGGTTTTTTGGACAGCAGTGGCTTCCTCTGTGGTGTCCTCCCATGAAATCCATTCTTGTTTAGTGTTTTACGTATCGTAGATTCGCTAACAGGGATGTCAGCATATGCCAGAGACTTTTGTAAGTCTTTAGCTGACACTCTAGGATTCTTCTTCACCTCATTGAGCAGTCTGCGCTGTGCTCTTGCAGTCATCTTTACGGGACGGCCGCTCCTAGGGAGAGTAGCAGCAGTGCTGAACGTCCTCCATTTATAGACAGTTTGTCTTACCGTGGACTGATGAACAGCAAGGCTTTTGGAGATACTTTTATAACCCTTTCCAGCTTTATGCAAGTCAGCAATTCTTAAAGGGTTTCTACCACTTCGGTGTCACATATTTGGCTGTCAGACACTAGCGATCCGCTAGTGTCTGCTCTGGCCAACCATCCTAATATAATTGCTTTTGGGGCGGTGGTTTGGCTAAAAAAACTACTTTTATTAATATGCTAATGAGCCTCTAGGTGCTATGGGGGCGTCATTAGCACCTAGAGGCTCCGTCTACCTTTAGAAACTGCCGCCCCCAGCGCGTCCCTCCAGCCCGCCCATCTCCTCCTGAATGCGATCCTCGTATGTATTCTGCGCATGCGCAGTAAATGTCTGACAGCTTCCCTGCTCAGACATCTCCACTGCGCCTGTTCCTCGGAGCACTATGGCGTCATCGCGCAGGCGCAGTGGAGATGTCTGAGCAAGGAAGCGGTCAGACATTCACTGCGCATGCGCAGAATACATACGAGGATCGCATTCAGGAGGAGATGGGCGGGCTGGAGGGACGCGCTCGGCGGCGGCAGTTTCTGAAGGTAGACGGAGCCTCTAGGTGCTAATGACGCCACCATAGCACCTAGAGGCTCATTAGCATATTAATAAAAGTAGTTTTTTTAGCCAAACCACCGCCCCAAAAGCTATTATATTAGGATGGTTGGCCAGAGCAGACACTAGCGGATCGCTAGTGTCTGACAGCCAAATATGTGACACCTAAGTGGTAGAAACCCTTTAATCGTAGGTCTTCTGAGAGCTCTTTTGTGCGAGGCATCATTCACATCAGGCAATGCTTCTTGTGAAAAGCAAACCCAGAACTGGTGTGTGTTTTATAGGGCAGCTGTAACCAACACCTCCAATCTCATCTCATTGATTGGACTCCAGTTGGCTGACACCTCACTCCAATCAGCTCTTGGAGATGTCATTAGTCTAGGGGGTCACATACTTTTTCCACCTGCACTGTGAATGTTTACATGGTGTGTTCAATAAAAACCTGGTTACATTTAACTCTTTGTGTGCTATTAGTGTAAGCAGACTGTGATTGTCTATTGTTGTGACTTAAATGAAGATCAGATCACATTTTATGGATTTCTGCACAAATTGGTAATATCATTCCTAAGGGTTCACATACATTTTCTTGCAACTGTATATCACTATGTATCAGGAGGTGGAGAGGACAGAGTGATTTTCTGCAGATCTCTAGAGAGGTCAGAGGTGTAATAATCTGCAGACAATATCACTATGTATCTGTCAGGAGGTAGAGAGGACAGAGTGATGTTCTGCAGATCTCTAGAGAGGTCAGAGGTGTAATAATCTGCAGGATATATCCCTATGTATCTGTCAGGAGGAAGAGGAAAGAGCAATGTTTTGCAGATTTCTAGAGGTCAGAGGTGTAATAATCTGCAGAATATATCACTATGTATCTGTCAGGAGGTAGAGAGGACAGAGCGATGTTCTGCAGATCTCTGCCCACATCCTGATGACCGCTTCATTGTGAACAATGCTCTGCGGAACCGGAGGATAAATGCCACAGGCACATTTAAGAAAGGTGAGAGGCACCCAAGTGTCACGTTAGACCATTGGAAACCGTTTACATCAGTGCGGTCTGCGTGCTGCACGACCTGCGCAGGTCCTGACCGCACCACCGGGCACAGGCGTCATCGTCCTGTCATCTACGCTGGACGAGGGACCAGTGGCCTCTGTGCTGTTCACTGATGAAAGGCGAAACGCGCTGAGCAGAGATGATGGCGGCCGACGATGTTGGAGACGTCACGGAGAGCGCTCTGCATCAGTCACTGGTCACGAGACGAGCCTTCAGTGGTGTCAGTGTGGCAAGTCCATACAGAACTGCCCTACACCATGAATGGTCCAGTGACAGCCCAGACCACCTGAAGACCATCATTACTCCAGTCATTGCGCCTCTGCAGGAACACCGGCCTGATGTCATCTTCATGGAGGACAATGCTCCAGCATCGAGGTCCCATCATTACTCCAGTCATTGCGCCTCAGCAGGAACAGCACCGGCCTGATGTCATCTTCATGGAGGACAGTGCTCCAGCATCGAGGTCCCATCATTACTCCAGTCATGGTGCCTCTGCAGGAACACCGGCCTGATGTCATCTTCATGGAGGACAATGCTCCAGCATCGAGGTCCCATCATTACTCCAGTCATGGTGCCTCTGCAGGAACACCGGCCTGATGTCATCTTCATGGAGGACAATGCTCCAGCATCGAGGTCCCATCATTACTCCAGTCATGGTGCCTCTGCAGGAACACCGGCCTGATGTCATCTTCATGGAGGACAGTGCTCCAGCATCGAGGTCCCATCATTACTCCAGTCATGGTGCCTCTGCAGGAACACCGGCCTGATGTCATCTTCATGGAGGACAATGCTCCAGCATCGAGATCCCATCATTAGGGAACGGCTGCTGGAGACCTCACATGGAGCAGCCGACACTTCCTCGAGACCTTAATCCCATTGAAATCCTAAGGGATCAGCTGAGTCGCCGTGTAGAGGCGCGTATCTCTGTACCCCAGAACCTCAATGACCTGCCGGCCTCCCTTCAAGAAGAGTGGGCTGCCATGCCTCAGCAGACAATAAGGCGACTGGTGAACAGCAGGAGACGTCGACACAGGACAAGTTCCTGAGACGCTGACATTTTGTAGGGGTACACCCAGCACTGGGGTCGGCTTCTGCGCCACTAAATTGTCTGAGATGAGGAAATCGCCATTAAAGGGGTTCTGCACTTTGTTTTAACTGATCATCTATCCTCTGGATAGATCATCAGCTCCTGATTGGCGGGGGTCCGACGCCCGGGACCCCCGCCGATCAGCTGTTTGAGAAGGCAGCAGCACTCCAGCCTTCTCGGTGTTTACCACCGGCCCACTGACGACACGACTAGTATCAACTAGTGTGGGCGGGGCTAAGCTCTGTTCACTTGAATGGAGCTTAGCCCCGCCCATGTGAGTTGATACTAGTTGTGACATCACTGGGCCGGCGGTAAACAGGGAGAAGGCCGGGGCGCTGCCTGCTCAAACAGCTGATCGGCGGGGGTCCCGGGCGTCGGACCCCCGCTGATCAGGAGCTGATGATCTATCCACATGCAGAACCCCTTTAATGCTTCTACGTAAATGCCCGACTTTCAGGATATAATATCACTGGAGCCGGAACGTCTTACATTTCCATAGATTTCACCCAAAAACCAAATATCCCTATGTTTTGTGAGTAGTGTATATAATGTCTGCTCACCCCCTGTCCAAGGTCCTGAAGATCTGTGCTGACGGGCGGCATCAGGGCTCCTGTATACAAGCAGCAGATACCAGACCTTAAGAGAACGGGGTGTGACCCCCATCGGTGGCTGAGCGCTCAGCGGGACTGTGCTTTCTGTGCACCCTAAGATGCCTCAGTCCGGGGCCCAATGCGCATTTCTGGTCCTATGAATGTTAGTGGTCAGCTGCCAAGCTTTCTGATTTATTACTGGTACCCCCCTCCCCCATATCAATTGTCAGATTTGCCTAAAATGTTGCCTATACTGGTTCTCACCCATCTTTCCCAGAAGAGATTTCACTAGCAGATGAGACTGACCACACGGGCGTGCTTGGCCGAGGTGGGGGGTGCGTTGCTGCAGGGATTGCAGCGTGTGCATCCCAGGCTGATCAGATACGGGCAGCACCGGGGGGTCTCCGTCTTATCTGATGACCTTCTCCTAGAAGCTGAGAAGACCCCAGCAGCGGTCTCGCTCCACACCACTGGACACACTGCCATGCTTTCTGATGGTCCTTGCTATCCAGTAAGAAAGTCCGTGGCAGAGGGACTGGGTGATAGTGGCTCTGCCATCAGCCATACAATGTGAGGAAATAAGTCATGATGCCAGTCTGAACAGGGCTTTACAGTGTCCTCCTGCAAACTATGACGGCAGGGTGGATACGTGGCTGGGATGACTGTGGCCCAGCCTGTATAATGGGGTCCGCTCTGTCAGCTTGTTAGATGCTCTATTTAGCCTTCTGTCAGTGGACATGGCAGATAGGTCGGACAACTCTACCAAACACCTTACATAACTGATGCCCTGGGGCTAAGAAAGGATATGAATATGGTGAAATGTCTACGATTGGACTCCTACTTCATCGAGCTTGTACCTGTATGAGCAGGACTAGATCAGGACAGGTTTCCAGTCATTTGCAGCAAGCAGTGATATTGTAAATAGTGCAGAACTGAAACACAAAGAGGAAAACGTAATAATTACGGAAGCAGGCAGAAGCCGATGGCTGGGATGGCCTGAGGGTAACCCCCTCTAGAATCTGCCGTTCTCTACTTCTCCGTACTGGTCAGCCCTTCTCATCCTCTGCCATGTTTGCTCCCTCCCCAGCAATTGGATCCTGTCCACAAGGTTAAATGTGATTACCAAAGTGTGATTACCAGACCCAGATGTATGTGTTAACATGGCAGCCCTTGCCAGCCGCTGCTCCACTCTCTGGGGTGGGCACAGGCACTGCCGTACCCACTCTTCCCCGGGGCCTGCTGTCACTCCTGGTCCTCAGCCGCCACAGTCTCAGGCCTGCCGACCCCAGGCTGTGCTTCCCTGTTCGGCCAGTTCTCCACAGCTGTAGGGTGGGTGCAAGGGCACTTCCTAGCTCTTAAATGGCCGGCACACGCATGCCCTAATTCTTCTCCACCCTATGGATGGCTGTCTCCGGGTATAAAGGGCACCTTCCCCAGTGTATTGGTCAAGGACAGACTCGGAACTTAAAGTGGCCCCATATTATAGGCAGATCCAAATTGAGAGAAGGTGGGGCACCACGGGTAGACAGGCCCAGCAATACCGTAATGCAGCACAAAATACCGCCACAGCAGAACCAAATACCACAATGCAGAACAAAATACTGCCGCCCTTACCACAGTATTCAACTGCATCACTGTCCTGCGGATGGCAACACAGTTGGATTTAGAAGGGAGCAGCAGCTGTTGGTCAGGGGCATAGGTACCCGATGAACCTACAATAATTAATGCTGACAGCATCAGATCATTATGTACCCGGCCGGTGGCCGTCAGGAGGGCTCAGTCGGCCCTTTGGACATCACCCACCAGGAAATTTCCCTGTAAGGTCTATGGCCAGTCCACCCCTAGTAACGGTGCCCAAGTTTAGGTTATTCGTTTGCTAGCAATGGTGTGCTGTTCTGATTGTCTGCCCGTGTACCGTGCCTCGGCCTGTTAACCGACTCTGATACTCCGCTGCCTGCCCTGACCTTTCTATTCTAATGACCCTCAGCTGCCTCCCCTGAACGCAGATTAGTTTCACGGATTTGCATGTACTCTGCCTGCCCCAGACTATAGTTTGACCTGATCCCTCAGTGCTCTGCTCTGGTGTCTCTGATCCCTGTGGGTTAGAACCCATGTACACCGTGACTACTGCGAGAGGTAGCATCCTGGAGCATGCCCTGCAGCAAATGCCAGATCCCTGTAAAGGGTGAAAACCAGGGGATTCTCAGGACTATCCCAAAGTCAGACTGGTTCGTTAGCACAGGGGGTCCACACCTTCTGCCTGTTAGTCTGCCACGTGTTCCATCCACGCAGAGCTCTCACTGGTATCTGCTCGGCTCTAGGCGTCTTGTGGCGGCTCAGTCAGGGAATCTGCCATTTTACTGGACATAACATTAGAATAAGCTTTTTAATGCAATCCACGACGTAAGCCTCTAAAAGAGCAGCTGCCTCAATGTGAATGAAGCCTTACGTGTTATTGGAAACTGGAGCAGAGCTGCTGCCAGACCCCCCGTACTGTGTCCAGGAGATGAAAAGTCCAAGCTGTCCAATCAATGGTCACAGTACATCAGGGGCCAACAGGTGCCTAATGTATACGAGTCGGACACTGCCCCTTGTCACCGAGGACTGCAGCTCCATTGATGGGTGACGCAGAGTAGCCCTGACCACAATCAGTCCTGTATGGACAGAGCCCCACAGTGACATGGCCAGTAGTGCCCCCCCAACTATCTACAGGCGCTCGATCATTAGATCGTGTGGTTCCATACTCTCCGATTCCGACTACTCTGCAGAAATCTAGTCCTGGTCTGCAGTATGAGGGTTGTGCTGCAAGGGACCACGGACAGGACTGGGTTGACTGCTCCTTGTGAATGCACTGAGCGCGCACATTCTGATTGTGGCGAGCACTGGGAAATCCTCTATTGTGCAGGCTTTAACCTGCTCGGTGCCCCGGGCCCCTCTCCTCCTGCTGCACAGACCTGCTCAGTGACCCTCAGATCTAGGTCAGGAGCACACGCGCAGAGCTCTGCTGCACACAGACGAGACCCCAGGATCCGGGGCGACATCATGAGAGCATTTTATACCGTACAATCTAACGACCAGCCCGACATAGCACAGTACCATGGCTGACATCTGAAGAGAGGTTACAGGACCCTTTAATACCAGAGCAGACCTCACACCTGAGTCGCCGGAAAGCACATAGCACACAGGTGGGCTGCGGTCCCGGACCGACAGTGCTCATTGCTCTGCGGGTGTGCGGTAGTATATGGAAGATCATTCTTGTCCTAAGAGCTAGCAGTCATTGACATTGCCTCGCCTTGTGTAGCTCAGTGTCACTAAACAGCGCATGTTTTGGGGTCAGCATACGGCTCAAACATGACAAATTAGTACACAAGAGTCCGAGACAAGAACATGAAGCAAGACATGCCAGCACCCCAAAACAGCAAGGAAACCTCAAGACCTTGTAATAAGTCGGCGGCGACTCTAATAACTGACGGACGGGGCCCAGCGTCCTCTGCTGCTGTTCGGTACATCTCCACTGTCGGTGACCAGAGCTCTAGGCCTCGAGCGCCACCTGGTGGTGAAAAGAAGATCACGCCTCTGATCTGAACACATCCGTGTACTGGTGAGGCCTGCACTTATACAGACCGGCTCCCCGTGCAAGCTACAGTTCTAAGCACCGGCCAAACCTTCCGTAGGCTGAAGGTCCCCAGGAGATGTCCATATAGAGTATGATATCCAGTGCACAAGAAGAGTCAGCCAGCGCTGCAGCCAGGAGGTCCGTGCCCGAAGAAGGAGCTCATAGAGCCGCAGCTGTCCCAGATGTAGAGACTCTGAGATGGAGATATGAGCGGAGGACCAAAATGAGGTGGCCGTCTGTCTGCGATGTCTTCAGGGAGAAAGAGAGAGATGTGGGTCAGAAAAACTCACACGTCGTACCCGTCCCTGACTATCACACTGTACCCGACACTAGCCTCACACGTTGTACCCGTCCCTGACTACCACACTGAACCTGACACTAGCCTCACACGTTGTACCCGTCCCTGACCACCACACTGAACCCGACACTAGCCTCACACGTCGTACCCGTCCCCGACTACCACACTGTACCCGACACTAGCCTCACACGTTGTACCCGTCCCTGACTACCACACTGTACCTGACACTAGCCTCACACGTCGTACCCATCCCTGACTACCACACTGTACCTGACACTAGCCTCACACGTTGTACCCGTCCCTGACTACCACACTGAACCTGACACTAGCCTCACACGTTGTACCCGTCCCTGACCACCACACTGAACCCGACACTAGCCTCACACGTCGTACCCGTCCCCGACTACCACACTGTACCCGACACTAGCCTCACACGTTGTACCCGTCCCTGACTACCACACTGTACCTGACACTAGCCTCACACGTCGTACCCATCCCTGACTACCACACTGTACCTGACACTAGCCTCACATGTTGTACCCGTCCCTGACTACCACACTGTACCTGACACTAGCCTCACACGTCGTACCCGTCCCTGACTACCACACTGTACTCAGCACTAGCCTCACACGTTGTACCCGTCCCTGACTATCACACTGTACCCGGCACTAGCCTCACACCTTTTACCTGTCCCCGACTACCACACTGTACCCGGCACTAGCCTCACACGCTGTACCCGTCCCTGACTACCACACTGTACCCGACACTAGCCTCACACGTTGTACCCGTCCCTGACTATCACACTGTACCCGTCCCTGACTACCACACTGTACTAGCCTCACATGTCATACCTATCCCTGACTACCACACTGTACCCAGCAGTAGCCTCACATGTTGTACCCGTCCCTGACTATCACACTGTACCCGACACTAGCCTCACACGTCGTACCTGTCTCTGACTATCACACTTTACTCAGCACTAGCCTCACACGTTGTACCCGTCCCTGACTACCACACTGTACCCGACACTAGCCTCACACGTTGTACCCGTCCCTGACTATCACACTGTACCCGTCCCTGACTACCACACTGTACTAGCCTCACATGTCATACCTATCCCTGACTACCACACTGTACCCAGCAGTAGCCTCACACGTTGTACCCGTCCCTGACTATCACACTGTACCCGACACTAGCCTCACACGTCGTACCTGTCTCTGACTACCACACTTTACTCAGCACTAGCCTCACACGTTGTACCCGTCCCTGACTATCACACTGTACCCGACACTAGCCTCACACGTTGTACCCGTCCCCGACTACCACACTGTACTCAGCACTAGCCTCACACGTTGTACCCGTCCCTGACTATCACACTGTACCCGGCACTAGCCTCACACGTCGTACCTGTCTCTGACTACCACACTGTACTCAGCACTAGCCTCACACGTTGTACCCGTCCCTGACTATCACACTGTACTCAGCACTAGCCTCACACGTACCTGTCCCTGACTACCACACTGTACCCGACACTAGCCTCACACGTTGTACCCGTCCCTGACTATCACACTGTACTCAGCACTAGCCTCACACGTACCTGTCCCTGACTATCACACTGTACTCAGCACTAGCCTCACACGTTGTACCCGTCCCTGACTATCACACTGTACCCGACACTAGCCTCACACGTTGTACCTGTCCCTGACTACCACACTGTACCCGACACTAGCCTCACATGTTGTACCCGTCCCTGACTACCACACTGTACCCGACACTAGCCTCACACGTTGTACCCGTCCCTGACTACCACACTGTACCCCACACTAGCCTCACACGTTGTACCCGTCCCTGACTACCACATTGTACTCAGCACTAGCCTCACACGTACCTGTCCCTGACTATCACACTGTACTCAGCACTAGCCTCACACGTTGTACCTGTCCCTGACTATCACACTGTACCCGACACTAGCCTCACACGTTGTACCTGTCCCTGACTACCACACTGTACCCGACACTAGCCTCACATGTTGTACCCGTCCCTGACTACCACACTGTACCCGACACTAGCCTCACACGTTGTACCCGTCCCTGACTACCACACTGTACCCCACACTAGCCTCACACGTTGTACCCGTCCCTGACTACCACACTGTACCCGACACTAGCCTCACATGTTGTACCCGTCCCTGACTACCACATTGTACTCAGCACTAGCCTCACACGTCGTACCCGTCCCAGACCCGACAATCGGCACGGAGCTTCCCCCCTCCACCATACACACTGGGCTTAAAGTAATACATATGTGGGGACTTATACAGGGCCCTGTGTTGAAGCTCGTGTGTCAGGACGCCCTTGGTTGAGCACTATTGATGCGGGCCGCTGTGGTCAGGGGCATCTGATACTGGGGGTATAGAGCAGTCAGGGCCGGAGCCGGAGCAGCACACAATGGCCACATACAGCCCTACGCCATACTTGGCTGGGTAAGAACTGGTGAGCCTTAGAAATGTCTCTGCGCCCCGCACAGGGGTATCCTCCCTCCTCTCACTAGTGATTAGTGCACCGCTAATTAGTGACGGCACAGAGACGATTCCAGGACCCCGGGATGGAGACTGATGAACACATGGAGGCCTCTATCGGGGGTGTTAGCTGCAGCAGAGGGTGGGAGTCTCACCTGGCAACTGCCCGAATGCAGCAGCGAGACATGCTGAGGAAGGAGCTAGCACTAGCATTGGTGTGAAGAGCAGTCTCAATCCCGCGCAGGAGGTCGTTGGTTTTCAACAGTAGAAGCATCTGACGCGGGACACTGGCGAGGAGCTGACTGATCTGAGGAAGGTACGCGGCGGCATTACTGCGGATCTCCTGCGCCTAAAGAGAGGCAAGACAGATGTGAGACTGGCGGATGAGACAGGTCATAATGCAAGAGACAGGCAGAGGAGACGGGCAATAACAAGAGAGACAGGCGGAGGAGAGGGGCAATAACAAGAAAGACAGGCGGAGGAGAGGGGCAATAACAAGAGAGACAGGCGGAGGAGACGGGCAATAACAAGAAAGACAGGCGGAGGAGACGGGCAATAACAAGAAAGACAGGCGGAGGAGAGGGGCAATAACAAGAGAGACAGGCGGAGGAGACGGGCAATAACAAGAGAGACAGGCGGAGGAGAGGGGCAATAACAAGAGAGACAGGCGGAGGAGAGGGGCAATAACAAGAAAGACAGGTGGAGGAGAGGGGCAATAACAAGAGAGACAGGCGGAGGAGAGGGGCAATAACAAGAGAGACAGGCGGAGGAGACGGGCAATAACAAGAGAGACAGGCGGAGGAGAGGGGCAATAACAAGAAAGACAGGTGGAGGAGAGGGGCAATAACAAGAGAGACAGGCGGAGGAGACGGGCAATAACAAGAGAGACAGGCGGAGGAGAGGGGCAATAACAAGAAAGACAGGTGGAGGAGAGGGGCAATAACAAGAAAGACGGGCAGAGGAGACGGGCAATAACAAGAAAGACAGGCAGAGGAGACGGGCAATAACAAGAGAGACAGGCGGAGGAGACAGGTCATAATGCAAGAGACAGGCAGAGGAGACGGGTAATAGCAAGAGAGACAGGCGGAGGAGACGGGCAATAACAAGAGAGACAGGCAGAGGAGACGGGCAATAACAAGAAAGACAGGTGGAGGAGAGGGGCAATAACAAGAAAGACAGGCGGAGGAGACGGGCAATAACAAGAGAGACAGGCGGAGGAGACGGGCAATAACAAGAGAGACTGGCGGATGAGACAGGTCATAATGCAAGAGACAGGCGGAGGGGACAGATCATAACAAGAGAGACAGGCGGAGGAGACAGGTCATAATGCAAGAGACAGGCGGAGGGGACAGATCATAACAAGAGAGACAGGCGGAGGAGACAGGTAATAATACCAGAGGAGAGGGAGACGATAATAAGGAGAGCATATCAGGACAGTTCAGGGGTCTGTACTGGGACAGGTAAGGCCATTATACCGGGACAGGTAAGGCCATTATACCGGGACAGGTAAGGTCATTATACCGGGACAGGTAAGGTCATTATACCGGGACAGGTAAGGCCATTATACCGGACAGGTAAGGCCATTATACCGGGACAGGTAAGGCCATTATACCGGGACAGGTAAGGCCATTATACCGGGACAGGTAAGGCCATTATACCGGGACAGGTAAGGCCATTATACCGGGACAGGTAAGGCCATTATACCGGGACAGGTAAGGCCATTATACCGGGACAGGTAAGGCCATTATACCGGGACAGGTAAGGCCATTATACCGGGACAGGTAAGGCCATTATACCGGGACAGGTAAGGCCATTATACCGGGACAGGTAAGGCCATTATACCGGGACAGGTAAGGTCATTATACCGGGACAGGTAAGGCCATTATACCGGGACAGGTAAGGCCATTATACCGGGACAGGTAAGGTCATTATACCGGGACAGGTAAGGTCATTATACCGGGACAGGTAAGGTCATTATACCGGGACAGGTAAGGCCATTATACCGGGACAGGTAAGGCCATTATACCGGGACAGGTAAGGTCATTATACCGGGACAGGTAAGGCCATTATACCGGGACAGGTAAGGTCATTATACCGGGACAGGTAAGGTCATTATACCGGGACAGGTAAGGCCATTATACCGGGACAGGTAAGGCCATTATACCGGGACAGGTAAGGTCATTATACCGGGACAGGTAAGGTCATTATACCGGGACAGGTAAGGTCATTATACCGGGACAGGTAAGGTCATTATACCGGGATCGGTAAGGGGTATATATCGGCACAGAAAAGTAGGGCAGTCATTATAGGCCACTGGCGACACATACAGTAAATCCATACGTAAGTTCAGGCGCGGAGCTTCTCGGACCATGAAGGGTTACGGTTTCTGTATGCGCTGGTTAAACACACATGTCCCACACAGAACAAAGCATTAATTACAGACACAACTAATTACACGTTCTCAGAGCGCTCGGAGGCAGCTGCACGCAGCGACGTATGTGACAGTGCAATCACATAGGATGGGACGCCTCCGCGGGCGGGTACACGATATGTCCGGGCAGCAGGGGTGAGTATTTTATACCCCTGCTCCTGAGGTATACAGAGATTGGACCTCCTCACCTCCGCTGCGCTGACAGGACCTCGATCAATGCCGCGGCTCACAGAGTCCCAGGATCGGGCCGTCAGCATACAAGCAAACAGGGGGTATAAGTCTCCAGCCCCCAAGCGCTGGCTGTACCTGCGAACCCCGGCCATGTCTGCCGCTAGCAACGCCTGCCACAGGTGACAGTAGTTCAGGCGGAAGTTGTCAGTCAGTTCCTGCAGGAGAGAAGCTGATATCAGACGTGTGTGAATGAGAACATGGAGGCAGAGCATCGCACCCCCCCCCCCCCCACTGCACCTGGTACAGCCCGTGATCCAGCAGTAGGATTTCTGGGCCTCCTTCTGACTGTCGGACCAGCACATTTCCAGGGTGGGGGTCACAATGCACAAATCCATGGACAAAAATCATCTCGCTGTACAGCTGCCCCAGAGCCCGAGAGACCTGGAAATAATGAGACAGGAGAAAGAACCGCCCCCCACTGATGACATCACCGATATAATGTCATGTGATCAGACTCCTTATACTACAGGAACATCTATCACTGCTGACAACCTGCCTGTATATCCTGTCTGAGAGATAGTCACAGCCCCGCCCCCCGCTGATGACATCACCGATATAATGTCATGTGATCAGACACCTTATACTACAGGAACATCTATCACTGCTGACAACCTGCCTGTATATCCTGTCTGAGAGGTAGTCACAGCCCCGCCCCCCGCTGATGACATCACTGATATAATGACATGTGATCAGACACCTTATACTACAGGAACATCTATTACTGCTGACAACCTGCCTGTATATCCTGTCTGAGAGGTTGTCACAGCCCCGCCCCCCGCTGATGACATCACTGATATAATGACATGTGATCAGACATGAGATCCACACCTTTTACTACAGGAACATCTATTACTGCTGACAACCTGCCTGTATATGCTGTCTGAGAGGTTGTCACAGCCCTGCCCCCTGCTGATGACATCACTGATATAATGACATGTGATCAGACATGAGATCACACACCTTATACTACAGGAATATCTATTACTGCTGACAACCTGCCTGTATAGCCTGTCTGAGAGGTAGTCACAGCCCCGCCCCCTGCTGATGACATCACCGATATAATGACATGTGATCAGACACCTTATACTACAGGAACATCTATTACTGCTGACAACCTGCCTGTACATCCTGTCTGAGAGGTTGTCACAGCCCCGCCCCCCGCTGATGACATCACTGATATAATGACATGTGATCAGACATGTGATCACACACCTTATACTACAGGAACATCTATTACTGCTGACAACCTGCCTGTATAGCCTGTCTGAGAGGTAGTCACAGCCCCGCCCCCTGCTGATGACATCACTGATATAATGACATGTGATCAGACATGTGATCACACACCTTATACTACAGGAACATCTATTACTGCTGACAACCTGCCTGTATATCCTGTCTGAGAGGTAGTCACAGCCCCGCCCCCCGCTGATGACATCACTGATATAATGACATGTGATCAGACACCTTATACTACAGGAACATCTATTACTGCTGACAACCTGCCTGTATATCCTGTCTGAGAGGTTGTCACAGCCCCGCCCCCCTGCTGATGACATCACCGATATAATGACATGTGATCAGACATGAGACCCACACCTTATACTACAGGAACATCTATTACTGCTGACAACCTGCCTGTATATCCTGTCTGAGAGGTTGTCACAGCCCCGCCCCCCGCTGATGACATCACTGATATAATGACATGTGATCAGACATGTGATCACACACCTTATACTACAGGAACATCTATTACTGCTGACAACCTGCCTGTATATCCTATCTGAGAGGTAGTCACAGCCCCGCCCCCTGCTGATGACATCACTGATATACTGACATGTGGTCAGACATGAGGTCACACACCTTATACTACAGGAACATCTATTACTGCTGACAACCTGCCTGTATATCCTGTCTGAGAGGTAGTCACAGCCCCGCCCCCTGCTGATGACATCACTGATATATAATGACATGTGATCAGACATGAGATCACACATCTTATACTACAGGAACATCTATTACTGCTGACAACCTGCCTGTGTATCCTGTCTGAGAGGTAGTCACAGCCCCGCCCCCTGCTGATGACATCACTGATATAATGACATGTGATCAGACATCAGATCACACACCTTATACTACAGGAACATCTATTACTGCTGAAACCTGCCTGTATATCCTGTCTGAGAGGTTGTCACAGCCCCGCCCCCTGCTGATGACATCACCGATATAATGACATGTGATCAGACACCTTATACTACAGGAACATCTATACTTCTGACAACCTGCCTGTATATCCTGTCTGAGAGGTTGTCACAGCCCCGCCCCCTGGCTGCTGACATCAACGATATAATGACATTGTGATCAGACAGAGATCACACACCTTATACTACAGGCACATCTATCCACTGCGGGACAACCTGCTGATATTATCCTGTCTGAGAGGTAGTCACAGCCCCGCCCCCTGCTGATGACATCACTGATATAATGACATGTGATCAGACATGAGATCCACACCTTATACTACAGGAACATCTATTACTGCTGACAACCTGCCTGTATGTCTGAGAGGTAGTCACAGCCCCGCCCCCTGCTGATGACATCACTGATATAATGACATGTGATCAGACATGAGATCACACACCTTATACTACAGGAACATCTATTACTGCTGACAACCTGCCTGTATATCCTGTCTGAGAGGTAGTCACAGCCCCGCCCCCTGCTGATGACATCACTGATATAATGACATGTGATCAGACATGAGATCCACACCTTATACTACAGGAACATCTATTACTGCTGACAACCTGCCTGTATATCCTGTCTGAGAGGTAGTCACAGCCCCCCCCCCTGCTGATGACATCACTGATATAATGACATGTGATCAGACACTTATACTACAGGAACATCTATTACTGCTGACAACCTGCCTGTATATCCTGTCTGAGAGGTAGTCACAGCCCCGCCCCTGCTGATGACATCACTGATATAATGACATGTGATCAGACATGAGATCACACCTTATACTACAGGAACATCTATTACTGCTGACAACCTGCCTGTATATCCTGTCTGAGAGGTAGTCACAGCCCCGCCCCCTGCTGATGACATCACTGATATAATGACATGTGATCAGACATGAGATCACACACCTTATACTACAGGAACATCTATTACTGCTGACAACCTGCCTGTATATCCTGTCTGAGAGGTAGTCACAGCCCCGCCCCCTGCTGATGACATCACTGATATAATGACATGTGATCAGACATGAGATCACACACCTTATACTACAGGAACATCTATTACTGCTGACAACCTGCCTGTATATCCTGTCTGAGAGGTAGTCACAGCCCCGCCCCCTGCTGATGACATCACTGATATAATGACATGTGATCAGACATGAGATCACACACCTTATACTACAGGAACATCTATTACTGCTGACAACCTGCCTGTATATCCTGTCTGAGAGGTAGTCACAGCCCCGCCCCCTGCTGATGACATCACTGATATAATGACATGTGATCAGACACCTTATACTACAGGAACATCTATTACTGCTGACAACCTGCCTGTACATCCTGTCTGAGAGGTAGTCACAGCCCCGCCCCCTGCTGATGACATCACTGATATAATGACATGTGATCAGACACCTTATACTACAGGAACATCTATTACTGCTGACAACCTGCCTGTATATCCTGTCTGAGAGGTAGTCACAGCCCCGCCCCCTGCTGATGACATCACTGATATAATGACATGTGATCAGACATGAGATCAACACCTTATACTACAGGAACATCTATTACTGCTGACAACCTGCCTGTA